>NC_080057.1:10179654-10199443 GCF_026212465.1 Amaranthus tricolor
AGTAGCTCAAACTTGGTTTGTTTTGCACGAAACTTGGCACACAACAGTATTTGGTATATATTATTGTGTTGAAGTAGTTAGAATTGAAAATCATAGTCGTATGCTAGAAATTACGTGTTAAGTTGCGATTTTAAGGGTTTTTTAGCGCTTTTGGCACTTTTGCGCATAAATTAACTCAAACTTGGTTTGTTTTGCACGAAACTGGGCAAACAACACTATTTGGTATATATTATTGTGTTCAAGTGATTAGAATTGAAAATCATAGTCGTATGCTAGAAATTACGTGTTAAGTTGCTATTTTATGCGTTTTTAAGCGCTTCTGGCACTTTTGCGCATAAAGTAGCTCAAACTTGGTTTGTTTTGCACGAAACTTGGCACACAATACTATTTGGTATATATTATTGTGTAGAAGTGGTTAGAATTGAATATCATAGTCGTATGCTAGAAATTATGTGTTAAGTTGTGATTTTAAGGGTTTTTAAGCGCTTTTGGCACTTTTGCGCATAAAGTAGCTCAAACTTGGTTTGTTTTGCACGAAACTTGGCACACAACACTATTTGGTATATATTGTGTTGAAGTGATTAGATTTGAAAATCATAGTCGTATGCTAGAAATTACGTGTTAAGTTGCGATTTTAAGGGTTTTTAAGCGCTTTTGGAACTTTTGCGCATAAATTAACTCAAACTAAGTTTGTTTTGCACGAAACTTGGCAAACAACACTATTTGGTTTATATTATTGTGTTCAAGTGGTTAGAATTGAATATCATAGTCGTATGCTAGAAATTACGTGTTAAGTTGCTATTTTATACGTTTTTAAGCGTTTTGGGCACTTTTGCGCATAAAGTAGCTCAAACTTGGTTTGTTTTGCACGAAACTTGGCATATAATACTATTTGGTATATATTATTGTGTTGAAGTGGTTAAAATGGAAAATCATAGTCGTATACGAGAAATTACGTGTTAAGTTGCGATTTTATGCGTTTTTAAGTGTTTTTGGCACTTTTGCGCATAAAGTAGCTCAAACATGGTTTGTTTTGCACGAAACTTGGCATACAATACTATTTCGTATATATTATTGTGTTGAAGTTATTAAAATTGAAAATCATAGTCGTATGCTAAAAATTACGTGTTAAGTTGCGATTTTAAGGGTTTTTTTTAGCGCTTTTGGCACTTTTGCGCATATAGTAGCTCACAAACATGGTTTGTTTTGCACGAAACTTGGCACACAACACTATTTGGTATATATTATTGTGTTGAAGTGGTTAGAATTGAAAATCATAGTCGTATGCTAAAATTTACGTGTTAAGTTGCGATTTAAGGGTTTTTTTAGCGCTTTTGGCACTTTTGCGCATAAAGTAGCTCACAAACTTGGTTTGTTTTGCACGAAACTTGGCACACAACACTATTTGGTATGTATTATTGTGTTGAAGTGGTTAGAATTGAAAATCATAGTCGTATGCTAGAAATTACGTGTTAAGTGGCGATTTTAAGGGTTTTTAAGCGCTTATTACATTTTTGCGCATAAAGTAGCTCAAACATGGTTTGTTTTGCACGAAACTTGGCACACAACACTATTTGGTATATATTATTGTCTTGAAGTGGTTAGAATTGAAAATCATAGTCGTATGCTAGAAATTACGAGTTTAGTTGCGATTTTAAGGATTTTTAAGCGCTTTTGGAACTTTTGCGCATAAATTAACTCAAACTTGGTTTCTTTTGCACGAAACTTGGCAAACAACACTATTTGGTATATATTAATATGTTCAAGTGATTAGAATTGAAAATCATAGTCGTATGCTAGAAATTATGTTTTAAGTTGCTATTTTATGCGTTTTTAAGCGTTTTGGGCACTTTTGCGCATAAAGTAGCTCAAACTTGGTTTGTTTTGCACGAAACTTGGCATATAATACTATTTTGTGTATATTATTGTGTTGAAGTGGTTAAAATTGAAAATCATAGTTGTATACTAGAAATTACGTGTTAAGTTGCGATTTTATGCGTTTTTTAGCGTCTTTGGCACTTTTGCGCATAAAGTAGCTCAAACTTGGTATGTTTTGCACGAAACTTGGCATCCAATACTACTTGGTATATATTACTGTGTTGAAGTTATTAGAACTGAAAATCATAGTCGTATGCTAGAAATTCCGTGTTACGTTGCGATTTTAAGCGTTTTTTAGCGCTTTTGGCACTTTTGCCCATAAAGTAGCTCACAAACTTGGTTTGTTTTGCACGAAACTTGGCACACAACACTATTTGGTATATATTATTGTGTTGAAGTGGTTAGAATTGAAAATCATAGTCGTATGCTAAAATTTACGTGTTAAGTTGCGATTTTAAGGGTTTTTTTTAGCGCTTTTGGCACTTTTGCGCATAAAGTAGCTCACAAACTTGGTTTGTTTTGCACGAAGCTTGGCACACAACACTATTTGGTATATATTATTGTGTTGAAGTGGTTAGAATTGAAAATCATAGTCGTATGCTAAAATTTACGTGTTAAGTTGCGATTTTAAGGGTTTTTAAGCGCTTTTGGAACTTTTGCGCATAAAGTAGCAAACAAACTTGATTTGTTTTCCACGAAACATGGCGCACAACACTATTTGGTATGTATTATTGTGTTGAAGTGGTTAGAATTGAAAATCATAGTCGTATGCTAGAAATTACGTGTTAAGTGGCGATTTTAAGGGTTTTTAAGCGCTTATTACATTTTTGCGCATAAAGTAGCTCAAACATGGTTTGTTTTGCACGAAACTTGGCACACAACACTATTTGGTATATATTATTGTCTTGAAGTGGTTAGAATTGAAAATCATAGTCGTATGCTAGAAATTACGAGTTTAGTTGCGATTTTAAGGATTTTTAAGCGCTTTTGGAACTTTTGCGCATAAATTAACTCAAACTTGGTTTCTTTTGCACGAAACTTGGCAAACAACACTATTTGGTATATATTAATATGTTCAAGTGATTAGAATTGAAAATCATAGTCGTATGCTAGAAATTATGTTTTAAGTTGCTATTTTATGCGTTTTTAAGCGTTTTGGGCACTTTTGCGCATAAAGTAGCTCAAACTTGGTTTGTTTTGCACGAAACTTGGCATATAATACTATTTTGTGTATATTATTGTGTTGAAGTGGTTAAAATTGAAAATCATAGTTGTATACTAGAAATTACGTGTTAAGTTGCGATTTTATGCGTTTTTTAGCGTCTTTGGCACTTTTGCGCATAAAGTAGCTCAAACTTGGTATGTTTTGCACGAAACTTGGCATCCAATACTACTTGGTATATATTACTGTGTTGAAGTTATTAGAACTGAAAATCATAGTCGTATGCTAGAAATTCCGTGTTACGTTGCGATTTTAAGCGTTTTTTAGCGCTTTTGGCACTTTTGCCCATAAAGTAGCTCACAAACTTGGTTTGTTTTGCACGAAACTTGGCACACAACACTATTTGGTATATATTATTGTGTTGAAGTGGTTAGAATTGAAAATCATAGTCGTATGCTAAAATTTACGTGTTAAGTTGCGATTTTAAGGGTTTTTTTTAGCGCTTTTGGCACTTTTGCGCATAAAGTAGCTCACAAACTTGGTTTGTTTTGCACGAAGCTTGGCACACAACACTATTTGGTATATATTATTGTGTTGAAGTGGTTAGAATTGAAAATCATAGTCGTATGCTAAAATTTACGTGTTAAGTTGCGATTTTAAGGGTTTTTAAGCGCTTTTGGAACTTTTGCGCATAAAGTAGCAAACAAACTTGATTTGTTTTCCACGAAACATGGCGCACAACACTATTTGGTATGTATTATTGTGTTGAAGTGGTTAGAATTGAAAATCATAGTCGTATGCTAGAAATTACGTGTTAAGTGGCGATTTTAAGGGTTTTTAAGCGCTTTTGACATTTTTGCGCATAAAGTAGCTCAAACATGGTTTGTTTTGCACGAAACTTGGCACACAACACTATTTGGTATATATTTTTGTGTTGAAGTGGTTAGAATTGAAAATCATAGTCGTATGCTAGAAATTACGAGTTAATTTGCGATTTTAAGGATTTTTAAGCGCTTTTGGCACTTTTGCGCATAAATTAACTCAAACTTGGTTTGTTTTGCACGAAACTTGGCAAACAACACTATTTGGTATATATTATTGTGTTCAAGTGATTAGAATTGAAAATCATAGTCGTATGCTAGAAATTACGTGTTAAGTTGCTATTTTATGCGTTTTTAAGCGTTTTGGGCACTTTTGCGCATAAAGTAGCTCAAACTTGGTTTGTTTTGCAAGAAACTTGGCATACAATACTACTTGGTATATATTACTGTGTTGAAGTTATTATAATTGAAAATCATAGTCGTATGCTAGAAATTACGTGTTAAGTTTCGATTTTAAGCGTTTTTTAGCGCTTTTGGCACTTTTGCCCATAAAGTAGCTCACAAACTTGGTTTGTTTTGCACGAAACTTGGCACACAACACTATTTGGTATATATTATTGTGTTGAAGTGGTTAGAATTGAAAATCATAGTCTTATGCTAAAATTTACGTGTTAAGTTGCGATTTTAAGGGTTTTTTTTAGCGCTTTCGGCACTTTTGCGCATAAAGTAGCTCACAAACTTGGTTTGTTTTGCACGAAACTTGGCACACAACACTATTTGGTATATATTATTGTGTTGAAGTGGTTAGAATTGAAAATCATAGTCGTATGCTAAAATTTACGTGTTAAGTTGCGATTTTAAGGGTTTTTAAGCGCTTTTGGAACTTTTGTGCATAAAGTAGCTAACAAACTTGGTTTGTTTTGAACGAAACTTGGCATACAATACTATTTGGTATAAGTTATTGTGTTGAAGTGGTTAGAATTGAAAATCATAGTCGTATGCTAGAAATTACGTGTTAAGTTGCAATTTTAAGGGTTTTTAAGTGTTTTTGGCACTTTTGCGCATAAAGTAGCTCAAACTTGGTTTGTTTTGCACGAATCTTGGCACACAACACTTTTTGGTATATATTATTGTGTTGAAGTAGTTAGAATTGAAAATCATAGTCGTATGCTAGAAATAACGTGTTTAGTTGCGATTTTAAGGGTTTTTTAGCGTTTTGACACTTTTGCGCATAAAGTAGCCCACAAACTTGGTTTGTTTTGCACGAAACATGGCACACAACACTAATTGGTATATATTATTGTGTTGAAGTTGTTAGAATTGAAAATCATGGTCGTATGCTAGAAATTACGTGTTAAGTTACGATTTTAAGGGTTTTTAAGCACTTTTGGCACTTTTACGCATCAAGTAACTCAAACTTGGTTTGTTTTGCACGAAACTTGGCACACAACACTAATTGGTATATATTATTGTGTTGAAGTGGTTAGAAATGAAAATCATAGTCAGATGCTGGAAATTACATGCTAAGTTGCGATTTTATGCGTTTTTAAGCGCTTCTGGCACTTTTGCGCATAAAGTAGCTCAAACTTGGTTTGTTTTGCACGAAACTTGGCACACAATACTATTTGGTATATATTATTGTGTAGAAGTGGTTAGAATTGAATATCATAGTCGTATGCTAGAAATTATGTGTTAAGTTGTGATTTTAAGGGTTTTTAAGCGCATTTGGCACTTTTGCGCATAAAGTAGCTCAAACTTGGTTTGTTTTGCACGAAACTTGGCACACAACACTATTTGGTATATATTGTGTTGAAGTGATTAGATTTGAAAATCATAGTCATATGCTAGAAATTACATGTTAAGTTGCGATTTTATGTGTTTTTAAGAGTTGTTGGCACTTTTACGCATAAAGTAGCTCACAAACTTGGTTTGTTTTGAACAAAACATGGCACACAACACTATTTGGTATATATTATTGTGCTGAAGTGATTAGAATTGAAAATCATAGACGTATGCTAGAAATTACGTGTTAAGTTGCGATTTTAAGGGTTTTTAAGCGCTTTTGGAACTTTTGCGCATAAATTAACTCAAACTAAGTTTGTTTTGCACGAAACTTGGCAAACAACACTATTTGGTTTATATTATTGTGTTCAAGTGGTTAGAATTGAATATCATAGTCGTATGCTAGAAATTACGTGTTAAGTTGCTATTTTATACGTTTTTAAGCGTTTTGGGCACTTTTGCGCATAAAGTAGCTCAAACTTGGTTTGTTTTGCACGAAACTTGGCATATAATATTATTTGGTATATATTATTGTGTTGAAGTGGTTAAAATGGAAAATCATAGTCGTATACGAGAAATTACGTGTTAAAATGCGATTTTATGCGTTTTTAAGTGTTTTTGGCACTTTTGCGCATAAAGTAGCTCAAACATGGTTTGTTTTGCACGAAACTTGGCATACAATACTATTTCGTATATATTACTGTGTTGAAGTTATTAAAATTGAAAATCATAGTCGTATGCTAAAAATTACGTGTTAAGTTGCGATTTTAAGGGTTTTTTTTAGCGCTTTTGGCACTTTTGCGCATATAGTAGCTCACAAACATGGTTTGTTTTGCACGAAACTTGGCACACAACACTATTTGGTATATATTATTGTGTTGAAGTGGTTAGAATTGAAAATCATAGTCGTATGCTAAAATTTACGTGTTAAGTTGCGATTTAAGGGTTTTTTTTAGCGCTTTTGGCACTTTTGCGCATAAAGTAGCTCACAAACTTGGTTTGTTTTGCACAAAACTTGGCACACAACACTATTTGGTATGTATTATTGTGTTGAAGTGGTTAGAATTGAAAATCATAGTCGTATGCTAGAAATTACGTGTTAAGTGGCGATTTTAAGGGTTTTTAAGCGCTTATGACATTTTTGCGCATAAAGTAGCTCAAACATGGTTTGTTTTGCACGAAACTTGGCACACAACACTATTTGGTATATATTATTGTGTTGAAGTGGTTAGAATTGAAAATCATAGTCGTATGCTAAAATTTACGTGTTAAGTTGCGATTTAAGGGTTTTTTTAGCGCTTTTGGCACTTTTGCGCATAAAGTAGCTCACAAACTTGGTTTGTTTTGCACGAAACTTGGCACACAACACTATTTGGTATGTATTATTGTGTTGAAGTGGTTAGAATTGAAAATCATAGTCGTATGCTAGAAATTACGAGTTAAGTTGCGATTTTAAGGATTTTTAAGCGCTTTTGGCACTTTTGCGCATAAATTAACTCAAACTTGGTTTCTTTTGCACGAAACTTGGCAAACAACACTATTTGGTATATATTAATATGTTCAAGTGATTAGAATTGAAAATCATAGTCGTATGCTAGAAATTATGTTTTAAGTTGCTATTTTATGCGTTTTTAAGCGTTTTGGGCACTTTTGCGTATAAAGTAGCTCAAACTTGGTTTGTTTTGCACGAAACTTGGCATATAATACTATTTTGTGTATATTATTGTGTTGAAGTGGTTAAAATTGAAAATCATAGTTGTATACTAGAAATTACGTGTTAAGTTGCGATTTTATGCGTTTTTTAGCGTCTTTGGCACTTTTGCGCATAAAGTAGCTCAAACTTGGTATGTTTTGCACGAAACTTGGCATCCAATACTACTTGGTATATATTACTGTGTTGAAGTTATTAGAACTGAAAATCATAGTCGTATGCTAGAAATTCCGTGTTACGTTGCGATTTTAAGCGTTTTTTAGCGCTTTTGGCACTTTTGCCCATAAAGTAGCTCACAAACTTGGTTTGTTTTGCACGAAACTTGGCACACAACACTATTTGGTATATATTATTGTGTTGAAGTGGTTAGAATTGAAAATCATAGTCGTATGCTAAAATTTACGTGTTAAGTTGCGATTTTAAGGGTTTTTTTTAGCGCTTTTGGCACTTTTGCGCATAAAGTAGCTCACAAACTTGGTTTGTTTTGCACGAAGGTTTGCACACAACACTATTTGGTATATATTATTGTGTTGAAGTGGTTAGAATTGAAAATCATAGTCGTATGCTAAAATTTACGTGTTAAGTTGCGATTTTAAGGGTTTTTAAGCGCTTTTGGAACTTTTGCGCATAAAGTAGCAAACAAACTTGGTTTGTTTTCCACGAAACATGGCGCACAACACTATTTGGTATGTATTATTGTGTTGAAGTGGTTAGAATTGAAAATCATAGTCGTATGCTAGAAATTACGTGTTAAGTGGCGATTTTAAGGGTTTTTAAGCGCTTTTGACATTTTTGCGCATAAAGTAGCTCAAACATAGTTTGTTTTGCACGAAACTTGGCACACAACACTATTTGGTATATATTTTTGTGTTGAAGTGGTTAGAATTGAAAATCATAGTCGTATGCTAGAAATTACGAGTTAAGTTGCGATTTTAAGGATTTTTAAGCGCTTTTGGCACTTTTGCGCATAAATTAACTCAAACTTGGTTTGTTTTGCACGAAACTTGGCAAACAACACTATTTGGTATATATTATTGTGTTCAAGTGATTAGAATTGAAAATCATAGTCGTATGCTAGAAATTACGTGTTAAGTTACGATTTTAAGGGTTTTTAAGCACTTTTGGCACTTTTACGCATCAAGTAACTCAAACTTGGTTTGTTTTGCACGAAACTTGGCACACAACACTATTTGGTATATATTATTGTGTTGAAGTGGTTAGAATTGAAAATCATAGTCGTATGCTAAAATTTACGTGTTAAGTTGCGATTTAAGGGTTTTTTTAGCGCTTTTGGCACTTTTGCGCATAAAGTAGCTCACAAACTTGGTTTGTTTTGCACGAAACTTGGCACACAACACTATTTGGTATGTATTATTGTGTTGAAGTGGTTAGAATTGAAAATCATAGTCGTATGCTAGAAATTACGTGTTAAGTGGCGATTTTAAGGGTTTTTAAGCGCTTATGACATTTTTGCGCATAAAGTAGCTCAAACATGGTTTGTTTTGCACGAAACTTGGCACACAACACTATTTGGTATATATTATTGTGTTGAAGTGGTTAGAATTGAAAATCATAGTCGTATGCTAAAATTTACGTGTTAAGTTGCGATTTAAGGGTTTTTTTAGCGCTTTTGGCACTTTTGCGAATAAAGTAGCTCACAAACTTGGTTTGTTTTGCACGAAACTTGGCACACAACACTATTTGGTATGTATTATTGTGTTGAAGTGGTTAGAATTGAAAATCATAGTCGTATGCTAGAAATTACGAGTTAAGTTGCGATTTTAAGGATTTTTAAGCGCTTTTGGCACTTTTGCGCATAAATTAACTCAAACTTGGTTTCTTTTGCACGAAACTTGGCAAACAACACTATTTGGTATATATTAATATGTTCAAGTGATTAGAATTGAAAATCATAGTCGTATGCTAGAAATTATGTTTTAAGTTGCTATTTTATGCGTTTTTAAGCGTTTTGGGCACTTTTGCGCATAAAGTAGCTCAAACTTGGTTTGTTTTGCACGAAACTTGGCATATAATACTATTTTGTGTATATTATTGTGTTGAAGTGGTTAAAATTGAAAATCATAGTTGTATACTAGAAATTACGTGTTAAGTTGCGATTTTATGCGTTTTTTAGCGTCTTTGGCACTTTTGCGCATAAAGTAGCTCAAACTTGGTATGTTTTGCACGAAACTTGGCATCCAATACTACTTGGTATATATTACTGTGTTGAAGTTATTAGAACTGAAAATCATAGTCGTATGCTAGAAATTCCGTGTTACGTTGCGATTTTAAGCGTTTTTTAGCGCTTTTGGCACTTTTGCCCATAAAGTAGCTCACAAACTTGGTTTGTTTTGCACGAAACTTGGCACACAACACTATTTGGTATATATTATTGTGTTGAAGTGGTTAGAATTGAAAATCATAGTCGTATGCTAAAATTTACGTGTTAAGTTGCGATTTTAAGGGTTTTTTTTAGCGCTTTTGGCACTTTTGCGCATAAAGTAGCTCACAAACTTGGTTTGTTTTGCACGAAGGTTTGCACACAACACTATTTGGTATATATTATTGTGTTGAAGTGGTTAGAATTGAAAATCATAGTCGTATGCTAAAATTTACGTGTTAAGTTGCGATTTTAAGGGTTTTTAAGCGCTTTTGGAACTTTTGCGCATAAAGTAGCAAACAAACTTGGTTTGTTTTCCACGAAACATGGCGCACAACACTATTTGGTATGTATTATTGTGTTGAAGTGGTTAGAATTGAAAATCATAGTCGTATGCTAGAAATTACGTGTTAAGTGGCGATTTTAAGGGTTTTTAAGCGCTTTTGACATTTTTGCGCATAAAGTAGCTCAAACATAGTTTGTTTTGCACGAAACTTGGCACACAACACTATTTGGTATATATTTTTGTGTTGAAGTGGTTAGAATTGAAAATCATAGTCGTATGCTAGAAATTACGAGTTAAGTTGCGATTTTAAGGATTTTTAAGCGCTTTTGGCACTTTTGCGCATAAATTAACTCAAACTTGGTTTGTTTTGCACGAAACTTGGCAAACAACACTATTTGGTATATATTATTGTGTTCAAGTGATTAGAATTGAAAATCATAGTCGTATGCTAGAAATTACGTGTTAAGTTACGATTTTAAGGGTTTTTAAGCACTTTTGGCACTTTTACGCATCAAGTAACTCAAACTTGGTTTGTTTTGCACGAAACTTGGCACACAACACTATTTGGTATATATTATTGTGTTGAAGTGGTTAGAATTGAAAATCATAGTCGTATGCTAAAATTTACGTGTTAAGTTGCGATTTAAGGGTTTTTTTAGCGCTTTTGGCACTTTTGCGCATAAAGTAGCTCACAAACTTGGTTTGTTTTGCACGAAACTTGGCACACAACACTATTTGGTATGTATTATTGTGTTGAAGTGGTTAGAATTGAAAATCATAGTCGTATGCTAGAAATTACGTGTTAAGTGGCGATTTTAAGGGTTTTTAAGCGCTTATGACATTTTTGCGCATAAAGTAGCTCAAACATGGTTTGTTTTGCACGAAACTTGGCACACAACACTATTTGGTATATATTATTGTGTTGAAGTGGTTAGAATTGAAAATCATAGTCGTATGCTAAAATTTACGTGTTAAGTTGCGATTTAAGGGTTTTTTTAGCGCTTTTGGCACTTTTGCGAATAAAGTAGCTCACAAACTTGGTTTGTTTTGCACGAAACTTGGCACACAACACTATTTGGTATGTATTATTGTGTTGAAGTGGTTAGAATTGAAAATCATAGTCGTATGCTAGAAATTACGAGTTAAGTTGCGATTTTAAGGATTTTTAAGCGCTTTTGGCACTTTTGCGCATAAATTAACTCAAACTTGGTTTCTTTTGCACGAAACTTGGCAAACAACACTATTTGGTATATATTAATATGTTCAAGTGATTAGAATTGAAAATCATAGTCGTATGCTAGAAATTATGTTTTAAGTTGCTATTTTATGCGTTTTTAAGCGTTTTGGGCACTTTTGCGCATAAAGTAGCTCAAACTTGGTTTGTTTTGCACGAAACTTGGCATATAATACTATTTTGTGTATATTATTGTGTTGAAGTGGTTAAAATTGAAAATCATAGTTGTATACTAGAAATTACGTGTTAAGTTGCGATTTTATGCGTTTTTTAGCGTCTTTGGCACTTTTGCGCATAAAGTAGCTCAAACTTGGTATGTTTTGCACGAAACTTGGCATCCAATACTACTTGGTATATATTACTGTGTTGAAGTTATTAGAACTGAAAATCATAGTCGTATGCTAGAAATTCCGTGTTACGTTGCGATTTTAAGCGTTTTTTAGCGCTTTTGGCACTTTTGCCCATAAAGTAGCTCACAAACTTGGTTTGTTTTGCACGAAACTTGGCACACAACACTATTTGGTATATATTATTGTGTTGAAGTGGTTAGAATTGAAAATCATAGTCGTATGCTAAAATTTACGTGTTAAGTTGCGATTTTAAGGGTTTTTTTTAGCGCTTTTGGCACTTTTGCGCATAAAGTAGCTCACAAACTTGGTTTGTTTTGCACGAAGCTTGGCACACAACACTATTTGGTATATATTATTGTGTTGAAGTGGTTAGAATTGAAAATCATAGTCGTATGCTAAAATTTACGTGTTAAGTTGCGATTTTAAGGGTTTTTTAAGCGCTTTTGGAACTTTTGCGCATAAAGTAGCAAACAAACTTGGTTTGTTTTCCACGAAACATGGCGCACAACACTATTTGGTATGTATTATTGTGTTGAAGTGGTTAGAATTGAAAATCATAGTCGTATGCTAGAAATTACGTGTTAAGTGGCGATTTTAAGGGTTTTTAAGCGCTTTTGACATTTTTGCGCATAAAGTAGCTCAAACATGGTTTGTTTTGCACGAAACTTGGCACACAACACTATTTGGTATATATTTTTGTGTTGAAGTGGTTAGAATTGAAAATCATAGTCGTATGCTAGAAATTACGAGTTAAGTTGCGATTTTAAGGATTTTTAAGCGCTTTTGGCACTTTTGCGCATAAATTAACTCAAACTTGGTTTGTTTTGCACGAAACTTGGCAAACAACACTATTTGGTATATATTATTGTGTTCAAGTGATTAGAATTGAAAATCATAGTCGTATGCTAGAAATTACGTGTTAAGTTGCTATTTTATGCGTTTTTAAGCGTTTTGGGCACTTTTGCGCATAAAGTAGCTCAAACTTGGTTTGTTTTGCAAGAAACTTGGCATACAATACTACTTGGTATATATTACTGTGTTGAAGTTATTATAATTGAAAATCATAGTCGTATGCTAGAAATTACGTGTTAAGTTGCGATTTTAAGCGTTTTTTAGCGCTTTTGGCACTTTTGCCCATAAAGTAGCTCACAAACTTGGTTTGTTTTGCACGAAACTTGGCACACAACACTATTTGGTATATATTATTGTGTTGAAGTGGTTAGAATTGAAAATCATAGTCTTATGCTAAAATTTACGTGTTAAGTTGCGATTTTAAGGGTTTTTTTTAGCGCTTTCGGCACTTTTGCGCATAAAGTAGCTCACAAACTTGGTTTGTTTTGCACGAAACTTGGCACACAACACTATTTGGTATATATTATTGTGTTGAAGTGGTTAGAATTGAAAATCATAGTCGTATGCTAAAATTTACGTGTTAAGTTGCGATTTTAAGGGTTTTTAAGCGCTTTTGGAACTTTTGTGCATAAAGTAGCTAACAAACTTGGTTTGTTTTGAACGAAACTTGGCATACAATACTATTTGGTATAAGTTATTGTGTTGAAGTGGTTAGAATTGAAAATCATAGTCGTATGCTAGAAATTACGTGTTAAGTTGCAATTTTAAGGGTTTTTAAGTGTTTTTGGCACTTTTGCGCATAAAGTAGCTCAAACTTGGTTTGTTTTGCACGAATCTTGGCACACAACACTTTTTGGTATATATTATTGTGTTGAAGTAGTTAGAATTGAAAATCATAGTCGTATGCTAGAAATAACGTGTTTAGTTGCGATTTTAAGGGTTTTTTAGCGTTTTGACACTTTTGCGCATAAAGTAGCCCACAAACTTGGTTTGTTTTGCACGAAACATGGCACACAACACTAATTGGTATATATTATTGTGTTGAAGTTGTTAGAATTGAAAATCATGGTCGTATGCTAGAAATTACGTGTTAAGTTACGATTTTAAGGGTTTTTAAGCACTTTTGGCACTTTTACGCATCAAGTAACTCAAACTTGGTTTGTTTTGCACGAAACTTGGCACACAACACTAATTGGTATATATTATTGTGTTGAAGTGGTTAGAAATGAAAATCATAGTCAGATGCTGGAAATTACATGCTAAGTTGCGATTTTATGCGTTTTTAAGCGCTTCTGGCACTTTTGCGCATAAAGTAGCTCAAACTTGGTTTGTTTTGCACGAAACTTGGCACACAATACTATTTGGTATATATTATTGTGTAGAAGTGGTTAGAATTGAATATCATAGTCGTATGCTAGAAATTATGTGTTAAGTTGTGATTTTAAGGGTTTTTAAGCGCTTTTGGCACTTTTGCGCATAAAGTAGCTCAAACTTGGTTTGTTTTGCACGAAACTTGGCACACAACACTATTTGGTATATATTGTGTTGAAGTGATTAGATTTGAAAATCATAGTCATATGCTAGAAATTACATGTTAAGTTGCGATTTTATGTGTTTTTAAGAGTTTTTGGCACTTTTACGCATAAAGTAGCTCACAAACTTGGTTTGTTTTGAACAAAACATGGCACACAACACTATTTGGTATATATTATTGTGCTGAAGTGATTAGAATTGAAAATCATAGTCGTATGCTAGAAATTACGTGTTAAGTTGCGATTTTAAGGGTTTTTAAGCGCTTTTGGAACTTTTGCGCATAAATTAACTCAAACTAAGTTTGTTTTGCACGAAACTTGGCAAACAACACTATTTGGTTTATATTATTGTGTTCAAGTGGTTAGAATTGAAAATCATAGTCGTATGCTAGAAATTACGTGTTAAGTTGCGATTTTAAGGGTTTTTAAGCGCTTTTGGCATTTTTGCGCATAGAGTAGCTCAAACTTGGTTTGTTTTGCACGAAACTTGGCACACAACACTATTTGGTATATATTATTGTGTTGAAGTGGTTAGAATTGAAAATCATAGTCGTATGCTAAAATTTACGTGTTAAGTTGCGATTTAAGGGTTTTTTTTTTAGCGCTTTTGGCACTTTTGCGCATAAAGTAGCTCACAAACTTGGTTTGTTTTGCACGAAACTTGGCACACAACACTATTTGGTATGTATTATTGTGTTGAAGTGGTTAGAATTGAAAATCATAGTCGTATGCTAGAAATTACGTGTTAAGTGGCGATTTTAAGGGTTTTTAAGCGCTTATGACATTTTTGCGCATAAAGTAGCTCAAACATGGTTTGTTTTGCACGAAACTTGGCACACAACACTATTTGGTATATATTATTGTGTTGAAGTGGTTAGAATTGAAAATCATAGTCGTATGCTAAAATTTACATGTTAAGTTGCGATTTAAGGGTTTTTTTAGCGCTTTTGGCACTTTTGCGAATAAAGTAGCTCACAAACTTGGTTTGTTTTGCACGAAACTTGGCACACAACACTATTTGGTATGTATTATTGTGTTGAAGTGGTTAGAATTGAAAATCATAGTCGTATGCTAGAAATTACGAGTTAAGTTGCGATTTTAAGGATTTTTAAGCGCTTTTGGCACTTTTGCGCATAAATTAACTCAAACTTGGTTTCTTTTGCACGAAACTTGGCAAACAACACTATTTGGTATATATTAATATGTTCAAGTGATTAGAATTGAAAATCATAGTCGTATGCTAGAAATTATGTTTTAAGTTGCTATTTTATGCGTTTTTAAGCGTTTTGGGCACTTTTGCGCATAAAGTAGCTCAAACTTGGTTTGTTTTGCACGAAACTTGGCATATAATACTATTTTGTGTATATTATTGTGTTGAAGTGGTTAAAATTGAAAATCATAGTTGTATACTAGAAATTACGTGTTAAGTTGCGATTTTATGCGTTTTTTAGCGTCTTTGGCACTTTTGCGCATAAAGTAGCTCAAACTTGGTATGTTTTGCACGAAACTTGGCATCCAATACTACTTGGTATATATTACTGTGTTGAAGTTATTAGAACTGAAAATCATAGTCGTATGCTAGAAATTCCGTGTTACGTTGCGATTTTAAGCGTTTTTTAGCGCTTTTGGCACTTTTGCCCATAAAGTAGCTCACAAACTTGGTTTGTTTTGCACGAAACTTGGCACACAACACTATTTGGTATATATTATTGTGTTGAAGTGGTTAGAATTGAAAATCATAGTCGTATGCTAAAATTTACGTGTTAAGTTGCGATTTTAAGGGTTTTTTTTAGCGCTTTTGGCACTTTTGCGCATAAAGTAGCTCACAAACTTGGTTTGTTTTGCACGAAGCTTGGCACACAACACTATTTGGTATATATTATTGTGTTGAAGTGGTTAGAATTGAAAATCATAGTCGTATGCTAAAATTTACGTGTTAAGTTGCGATTTTAAGGGTTTTTAAGCGCTTTTGGAACTTTTGCGCATAAAGTAGCAAACAAACTTGGTTTGTTTTCCACGAAACATGGCGCACAACACTATTTGGTATGTATTATTGTGTTGAAGTGGTTAGAATTGAAAATCATAGTCGTATGCTAGAAATTACGTGTTAAGTGGCGATTTTAAGGGTTTTTAAGCGCTTTTGACATTTTTGCGCATAAAGTAGCTCAAACATGGTTTGTTTTGCACGAAACTTGGCACACAACACTATTTGGTATATATTTTTGTGTTGAAGTGGTTAGAATTGAAAATCATAGTCGTATGCTAGAAATTACGAGTTAAGTTGCGATTTTAAGGATTTTTAAGCGCTTTTGGCACTTTTGCGCATAAATTAACTCAAACTTGGTTTGTTTTGCACGAAACTTGGCAAACAACACTATTTGGTATATATTATTGTGTTCAAGTGATTAGAATTGAAAATCATAGTCGTATGCTAGAAATTACGTGTTAAGTTGCTATTTTATGCGTTTTTAAGCGTTTTGGGCACTTTTGCGCATAAAGTAGCTCAAACTTGGTTTGTTTTGCAAGAAACTTGGCATACAATACTACTTGGTATATATTACTGTGTTGAAGTTATTATAATTGAAAATCATAGTCGTATGCTAGAAATTACGTGTTAAGTTGCGATTTTAAGCGTTTTTTAGCGCTTTTGGCACTTTTGCCCATAAAGTAGCTCACAAACTTGGTTTGTTTTGCACGAAACTTGGCACACAACACTATTTGGTATATATTATTGTGTTGAAGTGGTTAGAATTGAAAATCATAGTCTTATGCTAAAATTTACGTGTTAAGTTGCGATTTTAAGGGTTTTTTTAGCGCTTTCGGCACTTTTGCGCATAAAGTAGCTCACAAACTTGGTTTGTTTTGCACGAAACTTGGCACACAACACTATTTGGTATATATTATTGTGTTGAAGTGGTTAGAATTGAAAATCATAGTCGTATGCTAAAATTTACGTGTTAAGTTGCGATTTTAAGGGTTTTTAAGCGCTTTTGGAACTTTTGTGCATAAAGTAGCTAACAAACTTGGTTTGTTTTGAACGAAACTTGGCATACAATACTATTTGGTATAAGTTATTGTGTTGAAGTGGTTAGAATTGAAAATCATAGTCGTATGCTAGAAATTACGTGTTAAGTTGCAATTTTAAGGGTTTTTAAGTGTTTTTGGCACTTTTGCGCATAAAGTAGCTCAAACTTGGTTTGTTTTGCACGAATCTTGGCACACAACACTTTTTGGTATATATTATTGTGTTGAAGTAGTTAGAATTGAAAATCATAGTCGTATGCTAGAAATAACGTGTTTAGTTGCGATTTTAAGGGTTTTTTAGCGTTTTGACACTTTTGCGCATAAAGTAGCCACAAACTTGGTTTGTTTTGCACGAAACATGGCACACAACACTAATTGGTATATATTATTGTGTTGAAGTTGTTAGAATTGAAAATCATGGTCGTATGCTAGAAATTACGTGTTAAGTTACGATTTTAAGGGTTTTTAAGCACTTTTGGCACTTTTACGCATCAAGTAACTCAAACTTGGTTTGTTTTGCACGAAACTTGGCACACAACACTAATTGGTATATATTATTGTGTTGAAGTGGTTAGAAATGAAAATCATAGTCAGATGCTGGAAATTACATGCTAAGTTGCGATTTTATGCGTTTTTAAGCGCTTCTGGCACTTTTGCGCATAAAGTAGCTCAAACTTGGTTTGTTTTGCACGAAACTTGGCACACAATACTATTTGGTATATATTATTGTGTAGAAGTGGTTAGAATTGAATATCATAGTCGTATGCTAGAAATTATGTGTTAAGTTGTGATTTTAAGGGTTTTTAAGCGCTTTTGGCACTTTTGCGGATAAAGTAGCTCAAACTTGGTTTGTTTTGCACGAAACTTGGCACACAACACTATTTGGTATATATTGTGTTGAAGTGATTAGATTTGAAAATCATAGTCATATGCTAGAAATTACATGTTAAGTTGCGATTTTATGTGTTTTTAAGAGTTTTTGGCACTTTTACGCATAAAGTAGCTCACAAACTTGGTTTGTTTTGAACAAAACATGGCACACAACACTATTTGGTATATATTATTGTGCTGAAGTGATTAGAATTGAAAATCATAGTCGTATGCTAGAAATTACGTGTTAAGTTGCGATTTTAAGGGTTTTTAAGCGCTTTTGGAACTTTTGCGCATAAATTAACTCAAACTAAGTTTGTTTTGCACGAAACTTGGCAAACAACACTATTTGGTTTATATTATTGTGTTCAAGTGGTTAGAATTGAATATCATAGTCGTATGCTAGAAATTACGTGTTAAGTTGCTATTTTATACGTTTTTAAGCGTTTTGGGCACTTTTGCGCATAAAGTAGCTCAAACTTGGTTTGTTTTGCACGAAACTTGGCATATAATATTATTTGGTATATATTATTGTGTTGAAGTGGTTAAAATGGAAAATCATAGTCGTATACGAGAAATTACGTGTTAAAATGCGATTTTATGCGTTTTTAAGTGTTTTTGGCACTTTTGCGCATAAAGTAGCTCAAACATGGTTTGTTTTGCACGAAACTTGGCATACAATACTATTTCGTATATATTATTGTGTTGAAGTTATTAAAATTGAAAATCATAGTCGTATGCTAAAAATTACGTGTTAAGTTGCGATTTTAAGGGTTTTTTTTTAGCGCTTTTGGCACTTTTGCGCATATAGTAGCTCACAAACATGGTTTGTTTTGCACGAAACTTGGCACACAACACTATTTGGTATATATTATTGTGTTGAAGTGGTTAGAATTGAAAATCATAGTCGTATGCTAAAATTTACGTGTTAAGTTGCGATTTAAGGGTTTTTTTAGCGCTTTTGGCACTTTTGCGCATAAAGTAGCTCACAAACTTGGTTTGTTTTGCACGAAACTTGGCACACAACACTATTTGGTATGTATTATTGTGTTGAAGTGGTTAGAATTGAAAATCATAGTCGTATGCTAGAAATTACGTGTTAAGTGGCGATTTTAAGGGTTTTTAAGCGCTTATGACATTTTTGCGCATAAAGTAGCTCAAACATGGTTTGTTTTGCACGAAACTTGGCACACAACACTATTTGGTATATATTATTGTGTTGAAGTGGTTAGAATTGAAAATCATAGTCGTATGCTAAAATTTACGTGTTAAGTTGCGATTTAAGGGTTTTTTTTAGCGCTTTTGGCACTTTTGCGCATAAAGTAGCTCACAAACTTGGTTTGTTTTGCACGAAACTTGGCACACAACACTATTTGGTATGTATTATTGTGTTGAAGTGGTTAGAATTGAAAATCATAGTCGTATGCTAGAAATTACGAGTTAAGTTGCGATTTTAAGGATTTTTAAGCGCTTTTGGCACTTTTGCGCATAAATTAACTCAAACTTGGTTTCTTTTGCACGAAACTTGGCAAACAACACTATTTGGTATATATTAATATGTTCAAGTGATTAGAATTGAAAATCATAGTCGTATGCTAGAAATTATGTTTTAAGTTGCTATTTTATGCGTTTTTAAGCGTTTTGGGCACTTTTGCGCATAAAGTAGCTCAAACTTGGTTTGTTTTGCACGAAACTTGGCATATAATACTATTTTGTGTATATTATTGTGTTGAAGTGGTTAAAATTGAAAATCATAGTTGTATACTAGAAATTACGTGTTAAGTTGCGATTTTATGCGTTTTTTAGCGTCTTTGGCACTTTTGCGCATAAAGTAGCTCAAACTTGGTATGTTTTGCACGAAACTTGGCATCCAATACTACTTGGTATATATTACTGTGTTGAAGTTA
>NC_080057.1:10199543-10224825 GCF_026212465.1 Amaranthus tricolor
CATAAAGTAGCTCACAAACTTGGTTTGATTTGCATAAAATTTGGCACACAACACTAATTGGTATATATATTGTGTTGAAGTTGTTAGAATTGAAAATCATGGTCGTATGCTAGAAATTACGTGTTAAGTTACGATTTTAAAGGTTTTTAAGCGCTTTTGGCACTTTTGCGCATAGAGTAACTAAAACTTGGTTTGTTCTGCACGAAACTTGGCACACAACACTAATTGGTGTATATTATTGTGTTGAAGTGGTTAGAATTGAAAATCTTAGTCATATGCTGGAAATTACATGTTATGTTGCGATTTTATGCGTTTTTAAGCGCTTTTGGCACTTTTGCGCATAAAGTAGCTAAAACTTGGTTTGTTTTGCACGAAACTTGCACACAATACTATTTGGTATATATTATTGTTTTGAAGTGGTTAGAATTGAAAATCATAGTCGTATGCTTGAAATTACGTGTTAAGTTGCGATTTTAAGGGTTTTTAAGTGCTTTTGGCACTTTTGCGCATAAAGTAGCTCAAACTTGGTTTGTTTTGCACGAAACTTGGCATACAATACTATTTGGTATATATTATTGTGTTGAAGTGGTTAGAATTGAAAGTCATAGTCGTATGCTAGAAATTACGTGTTAAGTTGCGATTTTAAGGGTTTTTTAGCGTTTTGGCACTTTTGCACATAAAGTAGCTCACAAACTTGGTTTGATTTGCATGAAATTTGGCACACAACACTAATTGGTATATATTATTGTATTGAAGTTGTTAGAATTGAAAATCATGGTCGTATGCTAGAAATTACGTGTTAAATTACGATTTTAAGGGTTTTTAAGCGCTTTTGACACTTTTGCGCATAGAGTAACTCAAACTTGGTTTGTTCTGCACAAAACTTGGTAATCAACACTAATTGGTATATATTATTGTGTTGAAGTGGTTAGAATAGAAAATCATAGTCGTATGCTAGAAATTACGTGTTAAGTTGCAATTTTATGCGTTTTTAAGCGTTTTTGGCACTTTTGCGCATAAAGTAGCTCAAACTTTGTTTGTTTTGCACGAAACTTGGCATACAATACTATTTGGTATATATTATTGTGTTAAAGTGGTTAAAATTGAAAATCATAGTCGTATACTAGAAATTACATGTTAAGTTGCGATTTTATGCGTTTTTAATCGTTTTTGGCACTTTTGCGCATAAAGTAGCTCAAACTTGGTTTGTTTTGCATGAAACTTGGCATACAATACTATTTGGTATATATTATTGTGTTGAAGTGGTTAAAATTGAAAATGATAGTCGTATACTAGAAATTACGTGTTAAATTGCGATTTTATGCGTTATTAAGCGCTTTTGGAACATTTGCGCATAAAGTAGATCAAACTTAGTTTGTTTTGCACGAAACTTGGCATACAATACTATTTGGTATATATTATTGTGTTGAAGTGGTTAAAATTGAAAATCATAGTCGTATGCTAGAAATTACGTGTTAAGTTGCGATTTTAAGGGTTTTTAAGCGCTTTTGGCATTTTTGCGCATAAAGTAGCTCAAACTTGGTTTGTTTTGCACGAAGTTTGGCACACAATACTATTTGGTATATATTATTGTGTTAAAGTGGTTAGAATTGAAAATGATAGTCGTATGCTAGAAATTACGTGTTAAGTTGCTATTTTATGCGTTTTTAAGCGTTTTTGGCACTATTGCGCATAAAGTAGCTCAAACTTGGTTTGTTTTGCACGAAACTTGGCATACAATACTATTTGGTATATATTATTGTGTTGAAGTGGTTAAAATTGAAAATCATAGTCGTATACTAGAAATTACGTGTTAAGTTGCGATTTTATGCGTTTTTAAGCGTTTTTGGCACTTTTGCGCATAAAGTAGCTCAAATTGGTTTGTTTTGCACGAAACTTGGCATACAATACTATTTGTTATATATTATTGTGTTGAAGTGGTTAAAATTGAAAATCATAGTCGTATACTAGAAATTACGTGTTAAGTTGCGATTTTATGCGTTTTTAAGCGCTTTTGGAACTTTTGCGCATAAAGTAGCTCAAACTTTGTTTGTTTTCCACGAAACTTGGCATACAGTACTATTTGGTATATATTATTGTGTTGAAGTGGTTAAAATTGAAAATCATAGTCGTATACTAGAAATTACGTGTTAAATTGCGATTTTATGCGTTATTAAGCGCTTTTGGAACATTTGCGCATAAAGTAGATCAAACTTAGTTTGTTTTGCACGAAACTTGGCATACAATACTATTTGGTATATATTATTGTGTTGAAGTGGTTAAAATTGAAAATTATAGTCGTATGCTAGAAATTACGTGCTAAGTTGCGATTTTAAGGGTTTTTAAGCGCTTTTGGCATTTTTGCGCATAAAGTAGCTCCTCAAACTTGGTTTGTTTTGCACGAAGTTTGGCACACAATACTATTTGGTATATATTATTGTGTTAAAGTGGTTAGAATTGAAAATGATAGTCGTATGCTAGAAATTACGTGTTAAGTTGCTATTTTATGCGTTTTTAAGCGTTTTTGGCACTATTGCGCATAAAGTAGCTCAAACTTGGTTTGTTTTGCACGAAACTTGGCATACAATACTATTTGGTATATATTATTGTGTTGAAGTGGTTAAAATTGAAAATCATAGTCGTATACTAGAAATTACGTGTTAAGTTGCGATTTTATGCGTTTTTAAGCGTTTTTGGCACTTTTGCGCATAAAGTAGCTCAAATTGGTTTGTTTTGCACGAAACTTGGCATACAATACTATTTGTTATATATTATTGTGTTGAAGTGGTTAAAATTGAAAATCATAGTCGTATACTAGAAATTACGTGTTAAGTTGCGATTTTATGCGTTTTTAAGCGCTTTTGGAACTTTTGCGCATAAAGTAGCTCAAACTTTGTTTGTTTTCCACGAAACTTGGCATACAGTACTATTTGGTATATATTATTGTGTTGAAGTGGTTAAAATTGAAAATCATAGTCGTATACTAGAAATTACGTGTTATGTTGCGATTTTATGCGTTTTTAATCGTTTTTGGCACTTTTGCGCATAAAGTAGCTCAAATTGGTTTGTTTTGCATGAAACTTGGCATACAATACTATTTGGTATATATTATTGTGTTGAAGTGGTTAAAATTGAAAATGATAGTCGTATACTAGAAATTACGTGTTAAATTGCGATTTTATGCGTTTTTAAGCGCTTTTGGAACATTTCCGCATAAAGTAGATCAAACTTAGTTTGTTTTGCACGAAACTTGGCATACAATACTATTTGATATATATTATTGTGTTGAAGTGGTTAAAATTGAAAATCATAGTCGTATGCTAGAAATAACGTGTTAAGTTGCGATTTTAAGGGTTTTTAAGCGCTTTTGGCATTTTTGCGCATAAAGTAGCTCAAACTTGGTTTGTTTTGCACAAAGCTTGGCACACAATACTATTTGGTATATATTATTGTGTTAAAGTGCTTAGAATTGAAAATGATAGTCGTATGCTAGAAATTACGTGTTAAGTTGCTATTTTATGCGTTTTTAAGTGTTTTTGGCACTTTTGCGCATAAAGTAGCTCAAACTTGGTTTGTTTTGCACGAAACTTGGCATACAATACTATTTGGTATATATTATTGTGTTGAAGTGGTTAAAATTGAAAATCATAGTCGTATACTAGAAATTACGTGTTAAGTTGCGATTTTATGCGTTTTTAAGCGTTTTTGGCACTTTTGCGCATAAAGTAGCTCAAATTGGTTTGTTTTGCACGAAACTTGGCATATAATACTATTTGTTATATATTATTGTGTTAAAGTGGTTAGAATTGAAAATCATAGTCGTATGCTAGAAATTACGTGTTAAGTTGCGATTTTAAGGGTTTTTAAGTGCTTTTGGCACTTTTGCACATAAAGTAGCTCAAACTTGGTTTGATTTGCATGAAACTTGGCACACAACACTAATTGGTATATATTATTGTGTTGAAGTTGTTAGAATTGAAAATCATGGTCGTATGCTAGAAATTACGTGTTAAGTTACGATTTTAACGGTTTTTAAGCGCTTTTGGAACTTTTGCGCATATAGTAACTAAAGTAGCTCAAACTTGGTTTGTTTTGCACGAAACTTGGCACACAAAATTATTTAGTATATATTATTGTGTTGAAGTGGTTAGAATTGAAAATCATAGTCATATTTGTTGAAATTACATGTTAAGTTGCGATTTTATGCGTTTTTAAGCGTTTTTGGCACTTTTACGCATAAAGTAGCTCACAAACTTGGTTTGTTTTGAACGAAACTTGGCACACAACACTATTTGGTATATAATATTGTGCTGAAGTGATTAGAATTGAAAATCATAGTCGTATGCTAGAAATTACGTGTTAAGTTGCGATTTAAAGGGTTTTAAAGCGCTTTTGGCACTTTTGAGCATAAATTAACACAAACTTGGTTTGTTTTGCACGAAACTTGGCAAACAACACTATTTGGTATATATTATTGTGTTGAAGTGGTTAGAATAGAAAATCATAGTCGTATGCTAGAAATTACGTGTTAAGTTGCTATTTTAAGCGTTTTTAAGCGTTTTTGGCACTTTTGCGCATAAAGTAGCTCAAACTTGGTTTGTTTTGCACGAAACTTGGCATACAATAATATTTGGTATATACTATTGTGTTGAAGTGGTTAAAATTGAAAATCATCGTCGTATACTAGAAATTACGTGTTAAGTTGCGATTTTATGCGTTTTTAAGCGTTTTTGGCACTTTTGCGCATAAAGTAGCTCAAATTGGTTTGTTTTGCACGAAACTTGGCATACAATACTATTTGTTATATATTATTGTGTTGAAGTGGTTAAAATTTAAAATCATAGTAGTATATTAGAAATTACGTGTTAAGTTGCGATTTTATGCGTTTTTAAGCGCTTTTGGAACTTTTGCGCATAAAGTAGCTCAAACTTTGTTTGTTTTCCACGAAACTTGGCATACAATACTATTTGGTATATATTATTGTGTTGAAGTGGTTAAATTTGAAAATCATAGTCGTATACTAGAAATTACGTGTTAAATTGCGATTTTGTGCGTTTTTAAGCGTTTTTGGAACTTTTGCGCATAAAGTAGCTCAAACTTAGTTTGTTTTGCACGAAACTTGGCATACAATACTATTTGGTATATATTATTGTGTTGAAGTGGTTAAAATTGAAAATCATAGTCGTATGCTAGAAATTACGTGTTAAGTTGCGATTTTAAGGGTTTTTTAAGCGCTTTTGGCATTTTTGCGCATAAAGTAGCTCAAACTTGGTTTGTTTTGCACGAAGCTTGGCACACAATACTATTTGGTATATATTATTGTGTTAAAGTGGTTAGAATTGAAAATGATAGTCGTATGCTAGAAATTACGTGTTAAGTTGCTATTTTATACGTTTTTAAACGTTTTTGGCACTTTTGCGCATAAAGTAGCTCAAACTTGGTTTATTTTGCACGAAACTTGGCATACAATACTATTTGGTATATATTATTGTGTTGAAGTGGTTAGAATTGAAAATCATAGTCGTATGCTAGAAATTACGTGTTAAGTTGCGATTTTAAGGGTTTTTAAGTGCTTTTGGCACTTTTTCGCATAAAGTAGCTCAAACTTGGTTTGTTTTGCACGAATCTTGGCACACAACACTATTTGGTATATATTATTGTGTTGAAGTAGTTAGAATTGAAAATCATAGTCGTATGCTAGAAATTACGTGTTAAGTTGCGATTTTAAGGGTTTTTTAGCGTTTTGGCACTTTTGCGCATAAAGTAGCTCACAAATTTGGTTTGATTTGCATGAAATTTGGCACACAACACTAATTGGTATATATTATTGTGTTGAAGTTGTTAGAATTGAAAATCATGGTCGTATGCTAGAAATTACGTGTTAAGTTACGATTTTAACGGTTTTTAAGCGCTTTTGGCACTTTTGCGCATATAGTAACTAAAGTAGCTCAAACTTGGTTTGTTTTGCACGAAACTTGGCACACAAAGCTATTTAGTATATATTATTGTGTTGAAGTGGTTAGAATTGAAAATCATAGTCATATTTGTTGAAATTACATGTTAAGTTGCGATTTTATGCGTTTTTAAGCGTTTTTGGCACTTTTACGCATAAAGTAGCTCACAAACTTGGTTTGTTTTGAACGAAACTTGGCACACAACACTATTTGGTATATAATATTGTGCTGAAGTGATTAGAATTGAAAATCATAGTCGTATGCTAGAAATTACGTGTTAAGTTGCGATTTAAAGGGTTTTAAAGCGCTTTTGGCACTTTTGAGAATAAATTAACACAAACTTGGTTTGTTTTGCACGAAACTTGGCAAACAACACTATTTGGTATATATTATTGTGTTGAAGTGGTTAGAATAGAAAATCATAGTCGTATGCTAGAAATTACGTGTTAAGTTGCTATTTTATGCGTTTTTAAGCGTTTTTTGCACTTTTGCGCATAAAGTAGCTCAAACTTGGTTTGTTTTGCACGAAACTTGGCATACAATAATATTTGGTATATACTATTGTGTTGAAGTGGTTAAAATTGAAAATCATCGTCGTATACTAGAAATTACGTGTTAAGTTGCGATTTTATGCGTTTTTAAGCGTTTTTGGCACTTTTGCGCATAAAGTAGCTCAAATTGGTTTGTTTTGCACGAAACTTGGCATACAATACTATTTGTTATATATTATTGTGCTGAAGTGGTTAAAATTTAAAATCATAGTAGTATATTAGAAATTACGTGTTAAGTTGCGATTTTATGCGTTTTTAAGCGCTTTTGGAACTTTTGCGCATAAAGTAGCTCAAACTTTGTTTGTTTTCCACGAAACTTGGCATACAATACTATTTGGTATATATTATTGTGTTGAAGTGGTTAAATTTGAAAATCATAGTCGTATACTAGAAATTACGTGTTAAATTGCGATTTTGTGCGTTTTTAAGCGCTTTTGGAACTTTTGCGCATAAAGTAGCTCAAACTTAGTTTGTTTTGCACGAAACTTGGCATACAATACTATTTGGTATATATTATTGTGTTGAAGTGGTTAAAATTGAAAATCATAGTCGTATGCTAGAAATTACGTGTTAAGTTGCGATTTAAGGGTTTTTAAGCGCTTTTGGCATTTTTGCGCATAAAGTAGCTCAAACTTGGTTTGTTTTGCACGAAGCTTGGCACACAATAATATTTGGTATATATTATTGTGTTAAAGTGGTTAGAATTGAAAGTGATAGTCGTATGCTAGAAATTACGTGTTAAGTTGCTATTTTATACGTTTTTAAGCGTTTTTGGCACTTTTGCGCATAAAGTAGCTCAAACTTGGTTTGTTTTGCACGAATCTTGGCACACAACACTATTTGGTATATCTTATTGTGTTGAAGTAGTTAGAATTGAAAATCATAGTCGTATGCTAGAAATTACGTGTTAAGTTGCGATTTTAAGGGTTTTTAAGTGCTTTTGGCACTTTTGCGCATAAAGTAGCTCAAACTTGGTTTGTTTTGCACGAATCTTGGCACACAACACTATTTGGTATATATTATTGTGTTGAAGTAGTTAGAATTGAAAATCATAGTCGTATGCTAGAAATTACGTGTTAAGTTGCGATTTTAAGGGTTTTTTTAGCGTTTTGGCACTTTTGCGCATAAAGTAGCTCACAAATTTGGTTTGAATTGCATGAAATTTGGCACACAACACTAATTGGTATATATTATTGTATTGAAGTTGTTAGAATTGAAAATCATGGTCGTATGCTAGAAATTACGTGTTAAATTACGATTTTAAGGGTTTTTAAGCGCTTTGACACTTTTGCGCATAGAGTAACTAAAACTTGGTTTGTTCTGCACGAAACTTGGTACACAACACTAATTGGTATATATTATTGTGCTGAAGTGGTTAGAATTGAAAATCTTAGTCATATGCTGGAAATTACAAGTTAAGTTGCGATTTTATGCGTTTTTAAGCGCTTTTGGCACTTTTGCGCATAAAGTAGCTAAAACTTGGTTTGTTTTGCACGAAACTTGGGACACAATACTATTTGGTATATATTATTGTTTTGAAGTGGTTAGAATTGAAAATCATAGTCGTATGCTAGAAATTACGTGTTAAGTTGCGATTTTATGCGTTTTTAATCGTTTTTGGCACTTTTGCGCATAAAGTAGCTCAAACTTGGTTTGTTTTGCATGAAACTTGGCATACAATACTATTTGGTATATATTATTGTGTTGAAGTGGTTAAAATTGAAAATCATAGTCGTATACTAGAAATTACGTGTTAAATTGTGATTTTATGCGTTTTTAAGCGCTTTTGGAACTTTTGCGCATAAAGTAGCTCAAACTTAGTTTGTTTTGCACGAAACTTGGCATACAATAGTATTTGGTATATATTATTGTGTTGAAGTGGTTAAAATTTAAAATCATAGTCGTATGCTAGAAATTACGTGTTAAGTTGCGATTTAAAGGGTTTTTAAGCGCTTTTGGCATTTTTACTCATAAAGTAGCTCAAACTTGGTTTGTTTTGAACGAAGCTTGGCACACAATACTATTTGGTATATATTATTGTGTTAAAGTGGTTAGAATGGAAAATGATAGTCGTATGCTAGAAATTACGTGTTAAGTTGCTATTTTATGCGTTTTTAAGCGTTTTTGGCACTTTAGCGCATAAAGTAGCTCAAACTTGGTTTGTTTTGCACGAAACTTGGCATACAATACTATTTGGTATATATTATTGTGTTGAAGTGGTTAGAATTGAAAATCCTAGTCGTATGTTTGAAATTACGTGTTAAGTTGCGATTTTAAGGGTTGTTTAGCGTTTTGGCACTTTTGCGCATAAAGTAGCTCACCAACTTGGTTTGATTTGCATGAAATTTGGCACACAACACTAATTGGTATATATTATTGTGTTGAAGTTGTTAGAATTGAAAATCATGGTCGTATGCTAGAAATTACGTGTTAAGTTACGATTTTAACGGTTTTTAAGCGCTTTTGGCACTTTTGCGCATATAGTAACTAAAGTAGCTCAAACTTGGTTTGTTTTGCACGAAACTTGGCACACAAAACTATTTAGTATATATTATTGTGTTGAAGTGGTTAGAATTGAAAAACATAGTCATATTTGTTTAAATTACATGTTAAGTTGCGATTTTATGCGTTTTTAAGCGTTTTTGGCACTTTTACGCATAAAGTAGCTCACAAACTTGGTTTGTTTTGAACGAAACTTGGCACACAACACTATTTGGTATATAATATTGTGCTGAAGTGATTAGAATTGAAAATCATAGTCGTATGCTAGAAATTACGTGTTAAGTTGCGATTTAAAGGGTTTTAAAGCGCTTTTGGCACTTTTGAGCATAAATTAACACAAATTTGGTTTGTTTTGCACGAAACTTGGCAAACAACACTATTTGGTATATATTATTGTTTTGAAGTGGTTAAAATAGAAAATCATAGTCGTATGCTAGAAATTACGTGTTAAGTTGCTATTTTATGCGTTTTTAAGCGTTTTTGGCACTTTTGCGCATAAAGTAGCTCAAACTTGGTTTGTTTTGCACGAAACTTGGCATACAATAATATTTGGTATATACTATTGTGTTGAAGTGGTTAAAATTGAAAATCATCGTCGTATACTAGAAATTACGTGTTAAGTTGCGATTTTATGCGTTTTTAAGCGTTTTTGGCACTTTTGCGCATAAAGTAGCTCAAATTGGTTTGTTTTGCACGAAACTTGGCGTACAATACTATTTGTTATATATTATTGTGTTGAAGTGGTTAAAATTTAAAATCATAGTAGTATATTAGAAATTACGTGTTAAGTTCCGATTTTATGCGTTTTTAAGCGCTTTTGGAACTTTTGCGCATAAAGTAGCTCAAACTTTGTTTGTTTTCCGCGAAACTTGGCATACAATACTATTTGGTATATATTATTGTGTTGAAGTGGTTAAATTTGAAAATCATAGTCGTATACTAGAAATTACGTGTTAAATTGCGATTTTGTGCGTTTTTAAGCGCTTTTGGAACTTTTGCGCATAAAGTAGCTCAAACTTAGTTTGTTTTGCACGAAACTTGGCATACAATACTATTTGGTATATATTATTGTGTTGAAGTGGTTAAAATTGAAAATCATAGTCGTATGCTAGAAATTACGTGTTAAGTTGCGATTTTAAGGGTTTTTAAGCGCTTTTGGCATTTTTGCGCATAAAGTAGCTCAAACTTGGTTTGTTTTTGCACGAAGCTTGGCACACAATACTATTTGGTATATATTATTGTGTTAAAGTGGTTAGAATTGAAAATGATTGTCGTATGCTAGAAATTACGTGTTAAGTTGCTATTTTATACGTTTTTAAGCGTTTTTGGCACTTTTGCGCATAAAGTAGCTCAAACTTGGTTTGTTTTGCACGAATCTTGGCACACAACACTATTTGGTATATATTATTGTGTTGAAGTAGTTAGAATTGAAAATCATAGTCGTATGCTAGAAATTACGTGTTAAGTTGCGATTTTAAGGTGTTGATTCAATTAGGAACGGGAACAGCAACAAGAGGGGGGGGTGAATTGTTGTTGTTGCAAGTTTAAGCGATTGTGCCCTGTTTTTGCGGAATTATTCAAAATAAATAAAGCTTAAACTAAGAGCAAAATATTAAGAGAGACACACAATTTTTACGTGGAAACCTTTTGGGCCTAAACAAAAGGAAAAACCACGACCACTTGGGATTTTCAAAAACTCCACTATGTTTAAGGCAATTAGTTACAATCACAATAAACACCTTACTTCACTCGAAGCGAAACAACTAGGCCAACTCTTCACTCTCTAATTGCTTTACTCAAAGCAACAAACTTAGCTTCTCTTCAAGCTAATCCTCTCTAGCTTCACTCAAAGCTATCTAATTTCCCCCTTAGACTCACCCGAGTCTAATTACATAAACTCTCAAAAACCCTTACAAAAAGGATATAAATTCTCTAAAATAAATCAAAGAGTTGCATCAAGAAAATATTATAAATTAATTGGCAACTTTAAGAACAAAATATTTCTTGTAAAATCCAACAAAAACGTATGAAAAACACTTAAGCACAAAACGTTGGATTACTTCTCATCTCTTTAAAAACCGGAATTATCTTGCAATTTATAGAAAATAATATTCCTAAGAAAGTGGAATAATCCAATCCATCATCCCACTATCAAAAGATCATGGGAGTAATGTGGATTAAGCAAACACACGGTTATTTCCATAAGATTTGATTAAGTCAAATCACACGTGTACACAAACAATAACCGCTGTTCCCTTAATAACCGCTGTTCCCTAAAGTAGCAGTTTCTTCAGTAGTAATTCCTGTTCCCCAAATTAATGGCTGGAACTTCATGCTATATTTAGAAAACGGTTAATCTTAGTGGGAATGACTGCTTGCTAATTTTTAGGAATAAAGACCGGCTGAAAAGATTTGCTAAGACCAATTCAAAGTTAGTTAATTCTATTTTTAACAAATCCAGGATTTATTAAAAATAGATCCTAAAATAAAGGATCTTAACAAATAAATCGTGAATACATTTTTTTTTTTTTTTTTTTTTAACAAAAACGATTTGCCAATTAACTTAAATAAATTTTTACTGCAACAATTTAATTTAAAATACATTAACTAAAAAAAATAAAAAAAATAATTAAAATATGATAACCAGAATTTTTAGTCAACGTAGTCAACCTTCAGCTCAGGAACAGTGTGCTGTCTCCAGACTTCAGTTTAGCTAGAACATCCAACTTGGGAACAGTAGATCTGCTGTCTCCATTTTACATCCCAAGCGATATGCTTTTCCTAACATCAATTGAAACCTTTTGACATGTACGTTTCCATAAGCTAAGGCATAGGTACTATCAACGATCATAATCATAATCGGATATCGACCTGCACAATCTCTAAAAACATGTTTGCTTAAATAAAGTGTAGTCATCATCAAAACTCAAGAGGTCCAACATAAGGGTTTTTAAGTGCTTTTGGCACTTTTGCGCATAAAGTAGCTCAAACTTGGTTTGTTTTGCACGAATCTTGGCACACAACACTATTTGGTATATATTATTGTGTTGAAGTAGTTAGAATTGAAAATCATAGTCGTATGCTAGAAATTACGTGTTAAGTTGCGATTTTAAGGGTTTTTTAGCGTTTTGGCACTTTTGCGCATAAAGTAGCTCACAAATTTGGTTTGATTTGCATGAAATTTGGCACACAACACTAATTGGTATATATTATTGTATTGAAGTTGTTAGAATTGAAAATCATGGTCGTATGCTAGAAATTACGTGTTAAATTACGATTTTAAGGGTTTTTAAGCGCTTTTGACACTTTTGCGCATAGAGTAACTAAAACTTGGTTTGTTCTGCACGAAACTTGGTACACAACACTAATTGGTATATATTATTGTGCTGAAGTGGTTAGAATTGAAAATCTTAGTCATATGCTGGAAATTACATGTTAAGTTGCGATTTTATGCGTTTTTAAGCAATTTTGGCACTTTTGCGCATAAAGTAGCTAAAACTTGGTTTGTTTTGCACGAAACTTGGGACACAATACTATTTTGTATATATTATTGTTTTGAAGTGCTTAGAATTGAAAATCATAGTCGTATGCTAGAAATTACGTGTTAAGTTGCGATTTTATGCGTTTTTAATCGTTTTTGGCACTTTTGCGCATAAAGTAGCTCAAACTTGGTTTGTTTTGCATGAAACTTGGCATACAATACTATTTGGTATATATTATTGTGTTGAAGTGGTTAAAATTTAAAATCATAGTCGTATACTAGAAATTACGTGTTAAATTGTGATTTTATGCGTTTTTAAGCGCTTTTAGAACTTTTGCGCATAAAGTAGCTCAAACTTAGTTTGTTTTGCACGAAACTTGGCATACAATAGTATTTGGTATATATTATTGTGTTGAAGTGGTTAAAATTTAAAATCATAGTCGTATGCTAGAAATTACGTGTTAAGTTGCGATTTAAAGGGTTTTTAAGCGCTTTTGACATTTTTACTCATAAAGTAGCTCAAACTTGGTTTGTTTTGAACGAAGCTTGGCACACAATACTATTTAGTATATATTATTGTGTTAAAGTGGTTAGAATGGAAAATGATAGTCGTATGCTAGAAATTACGTGTTAAGTTGCTATTTTATGCGTTTTTAAGCGTTTTTGGCACTTTAGCGCATAAAGTAGCTCAAACTTGGTTTGTTTTGCACGAAACTTGGCATACAATACTATTTGGTATATATTATTGTGTTGAAGTGGTTAGAATTGAAAATCATAGTCGTATGTTAGAAATTACGTGTTAAGTTGCGATTTTAAGGGTTTTTTAGCGTTTTGGCACTTTTGCGCATAAAGTAGCTCACCAACTTTGTTTGATTTGCATGAAACTTGGCAGACAAAACTAATTGGTATATATTATTGTGTTGAAGTTGTTAGAATTGAAAATCATGGTCGTATGCTAGAAATTACGTGTTAAGTTACGATTTTAAGTGTTTTTAAGCGCTTTCGGCACTTTTGCGCATATAGTAACTAAAGTAGCTCAAACTTGGTTTGTTTTGCACGAAACTTGGCACACAAAACTATTTAGTATATATTATTGTGTTGAAGTGGTTAGAATTGAAAATCATAGTCATATGCTAGAAATTACATGTTAGGTTGCGATTTTATGCGTTTTAAAGCGTTTTTGGCACTTTTACGCATAAAGTACCTCACAAACTTGGTTTGTTTTAAACGAAACTTGGCACACAACAGTATTTGGTATATATTATTGTGTTGAAGTGATTAGAATTTAAAATCATAGTCGTATGCTAGAAATTACGTGTTAAGTTGCGATTTTAAGGGTTTTAAAGCGCTTTTGGCACTTTTGTGCATAAATTAACTCAAACTTGGTTTGTTTTGCACGCAACTTGGCAAACAACACTATTTGGTATATATTATTGTGTTGAAGTGGTTAGAATAGAAAATCATAGTCGTATGCTAGAAATTACGTGTTAAGTTGCTATTTTATGCGTTTTTAAGCGTTTTTGGCACTTTAACGCATAAAGTAGCTCAAACTTGGTTTGTTTTGCAGGAAACTTGGCATACAATAATATTTGGTATATACTATTGTGTTGAAGTGGTTAAAATTTAAAATCATAGTCGTATACTAGAAATTACGTGTTAAGTTGCGATTTTATGCGTTTTTAAGCGTTTTTGGCACTTTTGCGCATAAAGTAGCTCAAATTGGTTTGTTTTGTACGAAACTTGGCATACAATACTATTTGGTATATATTATTGTGTTGAAGTGGTTAAAATTGAAAATCATAGTCGTATACTAGAAATTACGTGTTAAGTTGCGATTTTATGCGTTTTTAAGCGCTTTTGGAACTTTTGCGCATAAAGTAGCTCAAACTTAGTTTTTTTTCCACGAAACTTGGCATACAATACTATTTGGTATATATTATTGTGTTGAAGCGGTTAAAATTGAAAATCATAGTCGTATACTAGAAATTACGTGTTAAGTTGCGATTTTATGCGTTTTTAATCGTTTTTGGCACTTTTGCGCATAAAGTAGCTCAAACTTGGTTTGTTTTGCATGAAACTTGGCATAAAATACTATTTGGTATATATTATTGTGTTGAAGTGGTTAAAATTGAAAATCATAGTCGTATACTAGAAATTACGTGTTAAGTTGCGATTTTATGCGTTTTTTAAGCGCTTTTGGAACTTTTGCGCATAAAGTAGTTCAAACTTAGTTTGTTTTGCACGAAACTTGGCATACAATACTATTTGGTATATATTATTGTGTTGAAGTTGTTAGAATTGAAAATCATGGTCGTATGCTAGAAATTACGTGTTAAATTACGATTTTAAGGTTTTTAAGCGCTTTTGACACTTTTGCGCATAGAGTAACTAAAACTTGGTTTGTTCTGCACGAAACTTGGTACACAACACTAATTGGTATATATTATTGTGCTGAAGTGGTTAGAATTGAAAATCTTAGTCATATGCTGGAAATTACATGTTAAGTTGTGATTTTATGCGTTTTTTAGGCGCTTTTGGAACTTTTGCGCATAAAGTAGCTCAAACTTAGTTTGTTTTGCACGAAACTTGGCATACAATAGTATTTGGTATATATTATTGTGTTGAAGTGGTTAAAATTTAAAATCATAGTCGTATGCTAGAAATTACGTGTTAAGTTGCGATTTAAAGGGTTTTTAAGCGCTTTTGGCATTTTTACGCATAAAGTAGCTCAAACTTGGTTTGTTTTGAACGAAGCTTGGCACACAATACTATTTGGTATATATTATTGTGTTAAAGTGGTTAGAATTGAAAATGATAGTCGTATGCTAGAAATTACGTGTGAAGTTGCTATTTTATGCGTTTTTTAAGCGTTTTTGGCACTTTAGCGCATAAAGTAGCTCAAACTTGGTTTGTTTTGCACGAAACTTGGCATACAATACTATTTGGTATATATTATTGTGTTGAAGTGGTTAGAATTGAAAATCATAGTCGTATGTTAGAAATTACGTGTTAAGTTGCGGTTTTAAGGGTTTTTAAGTGCTTTTGGCACTTTTGCGCATGAAGTAGCTCAAACTTGGTTTGTTTTGCACGAATCTTGGCACACAACACTATTTGGTATATATTATTGTGTTGAAGTATTTAGAATTGAAAATCATAGTCGTATGCTAGAAATTACGTGTTAAGTTGCGATTTTAAGGGTTTTTTAGCGTTTTGGCACTTTTGCGCATAAAGTAGCTCACCAACTTGGTTTGATTTGCATGAAACTTGGCAGACAACACTAATTGGTATATATTATTGTGTTGAAGTTTTTAGAATTGAAAATCATGGTCGTATGCTAGAAATTACGTGTTAAGTTAAGATTTTAAGTGTTTTTAAGCGCTTTTGGCACTTTTGCGCATATAGTAACTAAAGTAGCTCAAACTTGGTTTGTTTTGCACGAAACTTGGCACACAAAACTGTTTAGTATACATTATTGTGTTGAAGTGGTTAGAATTGAAAATCATAGTCATATGCTAGAAATTACATGTTTAAGTTGCGATTTTATGCGTTTTAAAGCGTTTTTGGCACTTTTACGCATAAAGTACCTCACAAACTTGGTTTGTTTTGAACGAAAATTGGCACACAACACTATTTGGTATATACTATTGTGTTGAAGTGGTTAAAATTGAAAATCATAGTCGTATACTAGAAATTACGTGTTAAGTTGCGATTTTATGCGTTTTTTAAGCGTTTTTGGCACTTTTGCGCATAAAGTAGCTCAAATTGGTTTGTTTTTGCACGAAACTTGGCATACAATACTATTTGGTATATATTATTGTGTTGAAGTGGTTAAAATTGAAAATCATAGTCGTATACTAGAAATTACGTGTTAAGTTGCGATTTTATGCGTTTTTAAGCGCTTTTTGGCACTTTTGCGCATAAAGTAGCTCAAACTTAGTTTGTTTACCCGAAACTTGGCATACAATACTATTTGGTATATATTATTGTGTTGAAGTGGTTAAAATTGAAAATCATAGTCGTATACTAGAAATTACGTGTAAAGTTGCGATTTTATGCATTTTTAAGCGTTTTTGGCACTTTTGCGCATAAAGTAGCTCAAATTGGTTTGTTTTGCACGAAACTTGGCATACAATACTATTTGGTATATATTATTGTGTTAAAGCGGTTTAAAATTTAAAATCATAGTCGTATACTAGAAATTACGTGTTAAGTTGCGATTTTATGCGTTTTTAATCGTTTTTTGGCACTTTTGCGCATAAAGTAGCTCAAACTTGGTTTGTTTTTGCATGAAACTTGGCATACAATACTATTTGGTATATATTATTGTGTTGAAGTGGTTAAAATTGAAAATCATAGTCGTATACTAGAAATTACGTGTTAAATTGCGATTTTGTGCGTTTTTTAAGCGCTTTTGGAACTTTTGCGCATAAAGTAGCTCAAACTTAGTTTGTTTTGCACGAAACTTGGCATACAATACTATTTGGTATATATTATTGTGTTGAAGTGGGTTAGAATTGAAAATCATAGTCGTATGCTAGAAATTACGTGTTAAGTTGCGATTTTAAGGGTTTTTAAGTGCTTTTGGCACTTTTGCGCATAAAGTAGCTCAAACTTGGTTTGTTTTGCACGAATCTTGGCACACAACACTATTTGGTATATATTATTGTGTTGAAGTAGTTAGAATTGAAAATCATAGTCGTATGCTAGAAATTACGTGTTAAGTTGCGATTTTAAGGGTTTTTTACCGTTTTGGCACTTTTGCGCATAAAGTAGCTCACAAACTTGGTTTGATTTGCATGAAATTTGGCACACAACACTAATTGGTATATATTATTGTATTGAAGTTGTTAGAATTGAAAATCATGGTCGTATGCTAGAAATTACGTGTTAAATTACGATTTTAAGGGTTTTTAAGCGCTTTTGACACTTTTGCGCATAGAGTAACTAAAACTTGGGTTTGTTCTGCACGAAACTTGGTACACAACACTAATTGGTATATATTATTGTGCTGAAGTGGTTAGAATTGAAAATCTTAGTCATATGCTAGAAATTACATGTTAAGTTGCGATTTTATGCGGTTTTTAAGCGCTTTTGGCACTTTTGCGCATAAAGTAGCTAAAACTTGGTTTGTTTTGCACGAAACTTGGGACACAATACTATTTGGTATATATTATTGTTTTGAAGTGGTTAGAATTGAAAATCATAGTCGTATGCTAGAAATTACGTGTTAAGTTGCGATTTTAAGGGTTTTTAAGCGCTTTTGGCACTTTTGCGCATAAAGTAGCTCAAACTCGGTTTGTTTTGCACGAAACTTGGCACACAACACTACTTGGTATATATTATTGTGCTGAAGTGGTTAGAATTGAAAATCTTAGTCATATGCTGGAAATTACATGTTAAGTTGCGATTTTATGCGTTTTTAAGCGATTTTGGCACTTTTACGCATAAAGTAGCTAAAACTTGGTTTGTTTTGCACGAAACTTGGGACACAATACTATTTGGTATATATTATTGTTTTTAAGTGGTTAGAATTGAAAATCATAGTCGTATGCTAGAAATTACGTGTTAAGTTGCGATTTTAAGGGTTTTTAAGCGGTTTTGGCACTTTTGCGCATAAAGTAGCTCAAACTTGGTTTGTTTTGCACGAAACTTGGCACACAACACTAATTGGTATATATTATTGTGTTGAAGTGGTTAGAATTTAAAATCATAATCATATGCTGGAAATTACATGGTAAGTTGCGATTTTAAGGGTTTTTATGCGCTTTTGGCACTTTTGCGCATAAAGTAGCTCAAACTTGGTTTGTTTTGCACGAAACTTGGCACACAACACTATTTGGTATATATTAATGTGTTGAAGTTGTTAGAATTGAAAATCATGGTCGTATGCTAGAAATTACGTGTTAAGTTACGATTTTATGCGTTTTTAAGCGCTTTTGGCACTTTTGCGCATAAAGTAACTCAAACTTGGTTTGTTTTGCACGAAACTTGGCACACAACACTAATTGGTATATCTTATTGTGTTGAAGTGGTTAGAATTGAAAATCATAGTCATATGCTAGATATTACATGTTAAGTTGCGATTTTATGCGTTTTTAAGCGCTTTTGGCAATTTTGCGCATAAAGTAACTCAAACTTGGTTTGTTTTTGCAGGAAACATGGCACAAACAATATTTGGTATATATTATTGTGTTGAAGTTGTTAGAAATGAAAATCATGGTCGTATGCTAGAAATTACGTGTTAAGTTATGATTTTATGCGTTTTTAAGCACTTTTGGCACTTTTGCGCATAAAGTAACTAAAACTTGGTTTGTTTTGTACGAAACTTGGCACACAACACTAATTGGGTATATATTATTGTGTTGAAGTGGTTAGAATTTAAAATCATAGTCATATGCTGGAAATTACATGTTAAGTTGCGATTTTATGCGTTTTTAAGCGCTTTTGGCACTTTTGCGCATAAAGTAGCTCAACCTTGGTTTGTTTTGCACGAAACATGGCACACAATACTATTTGGTATATATTATTGTGTTGAAGTGGTTAGAATTTAAAATCATAGTCTTATGCTAGAAATTACGTGTTAAGTTGCGATTTTAAGGGTTTTTTAGCGCTTTTGGCACTTTTGCGCATAAAGTAGCTCAAACTTGGTTTGCTTTGCACGAAACTTGGCACAAAAAACTATTTAGTATATATTATTGTGTTGAAGTGGTTAGAATTGAAAATCATAGTCGTATATTAGAAATTACGTGTTAAGTTTCGATTTTAAGGGTTTTTAAGCGCTTTTGGCACTTTTGCGCATAAAGTAGCTCAAACTTGGTTTGTTTTGCACAAAACTTGGCACACAACACTATTTGGTATATATATTATTGTGTTGAAGTGGTTAGAATTGAATATCATAGTCATATGCTAGAAATTACATGTTAAGTTGCGATTTTATGCGTTTTTAAGCGTTTTTGGCACTTTTACGCATAAAGTAGCTCACAAACTTGGTTTGTTCTGAACGAAACTTGGCACACAACACTATTTGGTATATATTATTGTGCGGAAGTGATTAGAATTGAAAATCATAGTCGTATGCTAGAAATTACGTGCTAAGTTGCGATTTTAAGGGTTTTAAAGCGCTTTTGGCACTTTTGCGCATAAATAAACTCAAACTTGGTTTGTTTTGCACTTAACTTGGAAAACAACACTATTTGGTATATATTATTGTGTTGAAGTGGTTAGAATTGAAAATCATAGTCGTATGCTAGAAATTACGTGTTTAAGTTGCTATTTTATGCGTTTTTAAGCGTTTTTGGAACTTTTGCGCATAAAGTAGCTCAAATTGGTTTGTTTTGCACGAAACTTGGCATACAATAATATTTGGTATATACTATTGTGTTGAAGTGGTTAAAATTGAAAATCATAGTCGTATACTAGAAATTACGTGTTAAGTTGCGATTTTATGCGTTTTTAAGCGTTTTTGGAACTTTTGCGCATAAAGTAGCTCAAATTGGTTTGTTTTGCACGAAACTTGGCATACAATACTATTTGGTATATATTATTGTGTTGAAGTGGTTAAAATTGAAAATCATAGTCGTATACTAGAAATTACGTGTTAAGTTGCGATTTTATGCGTTTTTAAGCGCTTTTGGAACTTTTGCGCGTAAAGTAACTCAAACTTAGTTTGTTATCCACGAAACTTGGCATACAATACTATTTGGTATATATTATTGTGTTGAAGTGGTTAAAATTGAAAAATCATAGTCGTATGCTAGAAATTACGTGTTAAGTTGCGATTTTATGCGTTTTTAAGCGTTTTTGGCACTTTTGCGCATAAAGTAGCTCAAACTTGGTTTGTTTTGCACGAAACTTGGCATACAATACTATTTGGTAAATATTATTGTGTTGAAGTGGTTAAAATTGAAAATCATAGTTGTATGCTAGAAATTACGTGTTAAGTTGCGATTTTATGCGTTTTAAAGCGTTTTTGGCACTTTTGCGCATAAAGTAGCTCAAACTTGGTTTGTTTTGCATGAAACTTGGCATACAATACTATTTGGTATATATTATTTTGTTGAAGTGGTTTAAAATTGAAAATCATAGTCGTATACTAGAAATTACGTGTTAAATTGCGATTTTGTGCGTTTTTAAGCGCTTTTGGAACTTTTGCGCATAAAGTAGCTCAAACTTAGTTTCTTTTGCACGAAACTTGGCATACAATACTATTTGGTATATATTATTGTGTTGAAGTGGTTAAAATTGAAAATCATAGTCGTATGCTAGAAATTACGTGTTAAGTTGCTATTTTATGCGTTTTTAAGCGTTTTTGGCACTTTTGCGCATAAAGTAGCTAAAACTTGGTTTGTTTTGCTCGAAACTTGGCACACAATACTATTTGGTATATATATTATTGTTTTGAAGTGGTTAAAATTGAAAATCATAGTCGTATGCTAGAAATTACGTGTTAAGTTGCGATTTTAAGGGTTTTTAAGCGCTTTTGGCACTTTTGCGCATAAAGTAGGTAAAACTTGGTTTGTTTTGCACGAAACTTGGCACACATTACTATTTGGTATATATTATTGTTTTGAAGTGGTTAAAATCTAAAATCATAGTCGTATGCTAGAAATTACGTGTTATGTTGCGATTTTAAGGGTTTTTAAGCGCTTTTGGCATTTTTGCACATAAAGTAGCTCAAACTTGGTTTGTTTTGCACGAAGCTTGGCACACAATACTATTTGGTATATATTATTGTGTTAAAGTGGTTAGAACTGAAAATGATAGTCGTATGCTAGAAATTACGTGTTAAGTTGCTATATTATGCGTTTTTAAGCGTTTTTGGCACTTTTGCGCATAAAGCAGCTAAAACTTGGTTTGTTTTGCACGAAACTTGGCACACAATACTATTTGGTATATATTATTGTTTTGAAGTGGTTAGAATTGAAAATCATAGTCATATGCTAGAAATTACATGTTAAGTTGCGATTTTATGCGTTTTTAAGCGTTTTTGGCACTTTTACGCATAAAGTAGCTCACAAACTTTGTTTGTTTTGAACGAAACTTGGCACACAACACTATTTGGTATATATTATTGTGCTGAAGTTATTAGAATTGAAAATCATAGTCGTATGCTAGAAATTACGTGTTAAGTTGCGATTTTAAGGGTTTTAAAGCGCTTTTGGCACTTTTGCGCATAAATTAACTCAAACTTGGTTTGTTTTGCACGAAACTTAGCAAACAACACTGTTTGGTATATATTATTGTGTTGAAGTGGTTAGAATAGAAAATCATAGTCGTATGCTAGAAATTACATGTTAAGTTGCTATTTTATGCGTTTTTAAGCGTTTTTGGCACTTTTGCGCATAAAGTAGCTCAAACTTGGTTTGTTTTGCACGAAACTTGGCATACAATACTATTTGGTATATATTATTGTGTTGAAGTGGTTAAAATTGAAAATCATAGTCGTATACTAGAAATAATGTGTTAAGTTGCGATTTTATGCGTTTTTAAGCGTTTTTGGCACTTTTGCGCATAAAGTAGCTCAAACTTGGTTTGTTTTGCACGAAACTTGGCATACAATACTATTTGGTATATATTATTGTGTTGAAGTGGTTAAAATTTAAAATCATAGTCGTATACTAGAATTTACGTGTTAAGATGCGATTTTATGCGTTTTTAAGCGCTTTTGGAACTTTTGCGCATAAAGTAGCTCAAACTTAGTTTGTTTTCCACGAAACTTGGCATACAATACTATTTGGTATATATTATTGTGTTGAAGTGGTTAAAATTAAAAATCATAGTCGTATGCTAGAAATTACCTGTTAAGTTGCGATTTTAAGGGTTTTTAAGCGCTTTTGGCATTTTTGCGCATAAAGTAGCTCAAACTTGGTTTGTTGCACGAAACTTGGCACACGATACTATTTGGTATATATATTATTGTGTTGAAGTGGTTAGAATTGAAAATCATAGTCGTATGCTTGAAATTACGTGTTAAGTTGCTATTTTATGCGTTTTTAAGCATTTTTGGCACTTTTGCGCATAAAGTAGCTCAAACTTGGTTTGTTTTGCATGAAACTTGGCATACAATACTATTTGGTATATATTATTGTGTTGAAGTGGTTAGAATTGAAAATCATAGTCGTATGCTTTAAGTTGCAATTTTTAGGGTTTTTAAGTGCTTTTGGCACTTTTGCGCATAAAGTAGCTCAAACTTGGTTTGTTTTGCACGAATCTCTGCACACAACACTATTTGGTATATATTATAATGTTGAAGTAGTTAGAATTGAAAATCATAGTCGTATGCTAGAAACTACGTGTTAAGTTGCGATTTTAAGGGTTTTTAAGCGCTTTTGGCACTTTTGCGCATAAAGTAACTCAAACTTGGTTTGTTTTGCAAGAAACTTGGCACACAACACTAATTGGTATATATTAATGTGTTGAAGTGGTTAGAATTGAAAATCATAGTCGTATGCTAGAAATTACGTGTTAAGTTGCGATTTTTAGGGTTTCTTAGCGCTTTTGTCACTTTTGCGCATAAAGTAGCTCACAAGCTTGGTTTGTTTTGCACGAAACTTGGCACACAACACTATTTGGTATATTGTATTGTGTTGAAGTGGTTAGAATTGAAAATCATGGTCGTATGCTAGAAATTAAGTGTTAAGTTGAGATTTTTAGGGTTTCTTAGCGCTTTTGGCACTTTTGCGCATTAAGTAGCTCAAACTTGGTTTGCTTTCCACAAAACTTGGCACACAACATTATATGAAATATATTATTGTGTTGAAGTGGTTAGAATTGAAAATCATGGTCGTATGCTAGAAATTACGTGTTAAGTTGCAAGTTTATGCGTTTTTAAGCATTTTTGCCACTTTTGCGCATAAAGTAACTCAAACTTTGTTTGTTTTGCACGAAACTTGGCACACAACACTATTTGGTATATATTATTGTGTTGAATTTGTTAGAATTTAAAATCATAGTCATATGCTAAAAATTATATGTTAAGTTGCGATTTTATGCGTTTTTAAGCGTTTTCGGCACTTTTAAGCATAAAGTAGCTCACAAACTTGGTTTGTTTTGAACGAAACTCGGCACACAACACTATTTGGTATATATTATTGTGCTGAAGTGATTAGAATTGAAAATCATAGTTGTATGCTAGAAATTACGTGTTAAGTTGCGATTATAAGGGTTTTTAAGCGCTTTTGGCACTTTTGCGCATAAAGTAACTCAAACTTGGTTTGTTTTGTAGGAAACTTGGCACGCAACACTATTTGGTATATATTATTGTGTTGAAGTGGTTAGAATTGAAAATCATAGTCCTATTCTAGAAATTACGTGTTAAGTTGTGATTTTAAGGGTTTTTAAGTGCTTTTGGCACTTTTGCGCATAAAGAATCTCAAACTTGGTTTGTTTTGCACGAATCTTGGCACACAACACTATTTGGTATATATTATTGTGTTGAAGTAGTTAGAATTGAAAATCATAGTCGTATGCTAGAAATTACGTGTTAAGTTGCGATTTTAAGGGTTTTTTAGCGTTTTGGCACTTTTGCGCATAAAGTAGCTCACAAACTTGGTTTGATTTGCATGAAATTTGGCACACAACACTAATTGGTATATACTATTGTATTGAAGTTGTTAGAATTGAAAATCATGGTCGTATGCTAGAAATTACGTGTTAAGTTATGATTTTAAGGTTTTTTAAGCGCTTTTGACACTTTTGCGCATAGAGTAACTAAAACTTGGTTTGTTCTGCACGAAACTTGGTACACAACACTAATTGGTATATATTTTTGTGTTGAAGTGGTTAGAATTGAAAATCTTAGTCATATGCTGGAAATTACATGTTAAGTTGCGATTTTATGCGTTTTTAAGCGCTTTTGGCACTTTTGCGCATAAAGTAGCTAAAACTTGGTTTGTTTTGCACGAAACTTGGCACACAATACTATTTGGTATATATTATTGTTTTGAAGTGGTTATAATTGAAAATCATAGTCGTATGCTAAAAATTACGTGTTAAGTTGCGATTTTAAGGGTTTTTAAGCGCTTTTGGCACTTTTGCGCATAAAGTAGCTCAAACTTGGTATGTTTTGCACGAAACTTGGCACACAACACTAATTGGTATATATTATTGTGTTGAAGTGGTTTGAATTGAAAATCATAGTCATATGCTGGAAATTACATGTTAAGTTGCGATTTTATGCGTTTTTAAGCGCTTTTGGCACTTTTGCGCATAAAGTAGCTCAACCTTGGTTTGTATTGCACGAAACATGGCACACAATACTATTTGGTATATATTATTGTGTTGAAGTGGTTAGAATTTAAAATCATAGTCTTATGCTAGAAATTACGTGTTAAGTTGCGATTTTAAGGGTTTTTAAGCGCTTTTGGCACTTTTGCGCATAAAGTAGCTCAAACTTGGTTTTTTTTGCACGAAACTTGGCACAAAAAACTATTTAGTATATATTATTGTGTTGAAGTGGTTAGAATTGAAAATCATAGTCGTATGTTAGAAATTACGTGTTAAGTTGCGATTTTAAGGGTTTTTAAGCGCTTTTGGCACTTTTGCGCATAAAGTAGCTCAAACTTAGTTTGTTTTGCACAAAACTTGGCACACAACACTATTTAGTATATATATTATTGTGTTGAAGTGCTTAGAATTGAATATCATAGTCATATGCTAGAAATTACATGTTAAGTTGCGATTTTATGTGTTTTTAAGCGTTTTTGGTACTTTTACGCATAAAGTAGCTCACAAACTTGGTTTGTTTTGAACGAAACTTGGCACACAACAATATTTGGTATATATTATTGTGCGGA
>NC_080057.1:10224925-10267411 GCF_026212465.1 Amaranthus tricolor
AAATCACAATTTAACACGTAATTTCTAGTATACGACTATGATTTTCAATTTTAACCACTTCAACACAATAATATATACCAAATAGTATTGTATGCCAAGTTTCATGCAAAACAAACCAAGTTTGAGCTACTTTATGCGCAAAAGTGCCAAAAAACGATTTAAAAATGCATAAAATCGCAACTTAACACGTAATTTCTAGTATACGACTATGATTTTCAATTTTAACCACTTCAACACAATAATATATACCAAATAGTATTGTATGCCAAGTTTCGTGCAAAACAAACCAAGTTTGAGCTACTTTATGCGCAAAAGTGCCAAAAAACGCTTAAAAACGCATAAAATCGCAACTTAGCACGTAATTTCTAGTATACGACTATGATTTTCAATTTTAACCACTTCAACACAATAATATTTACCAAATAGTATTGTATGCCAAGTTTCGTGGAAAACAAACAAAGTTTGAGCTACTTTATGCGCAAAAGTTCCAAAAGCGCTTAAAAACGCATAAAATCGCAACTTAACACGTAATTTCTAATATACTACTATGATCTTAAATTTTAACCACTTCAACACAATAATATATAACTAATAGTATTGTATGCCAAGTTTCGTGCAAAACAAACCAATTTGAGCTACTTTATGCGTAAAAGTTCCAAAAGCGCTTAAAAACGCATAAAATCGCAACTTAACACGTAATTTCTAATATACTACTATGATTTTAAATTTTAACCACTTCAACACAATAATATATAACAAATAGTATTGTATGCCAAGTTTCGTGCAAAACAAACCAATTTGAGCTACTTTATGCGCAAAAGTGCCAAAAAACGCTTAAAAAACGCATAAAATCGCAACTTAACACGTAATTTGTAGTATACGACGATGATTTTCAATTTTAACCACTTCAACACAATAGTATATACCAAATATTATTGTATGCCAAGTTTCGTGCAAAACAAACCAAGTTTGAGCTACTTTATGCGCAAAAGTGCCAAAAACGCTTAAAAACGCATAAAATAGCAACTTAACACGTAATTTCTAGCATACGACTATGATTTTCTATTCTAACCACTTCAACACAATAATATATACCAAATAGTGTTGTTTGCCAAGTTTCGTGCAAAACAAACCAAGTTTGTGTTAATTTATGCTCAAAAGTGCCAAAAGCGCTTTAAAAACCCTTTTAAATCGCAACTTAACACGTAATTTTTAGCATACGACTATGATTTTCAATTCTAATCACTTCAGCACTATATTATATACCAAATAGTGTTGTGTGCCAAGTTTCGTTCAAAACAAACCAAGTTTGTGAGCTACTTTATGCGTAAAAGTGCCAAAAACGCTTAAAAACGCATAAAATCGCAACTTAACATGTAATTTCAACAAATATGACTATGATTTTCAATTCTAACCACTTCAACACAATAATATATACTAAATAGTTTTGTGTGCCAAGTTTCGTGCAAAACAAACCAAGTTTGAGCTACTTTAGTTACTATATGCGCAAAAGTGCCAAAAGCGCTTAAAAACCGTTAAAATCGTAACTTAACACGTAATTTCTAGCATACGACCATGATTTTCAATTCTAACAACTTCCACACAATAATATATACCAATTAGTGTTGTGTGCCAAGTTTCATGGAAATCAAACCAAGTTGGTGAGCTACTTTATGCGCAAAAGTGCCAAACGCTAAAAAACCCTTAAAATAGCAACTTAACACGTAATTTCTAACATACGACTATGATTTTCAATTCTAACTACTTCAACACAATAATATATACAAAATAGTGTTGTGTGTCAAGATTCGTGCAAAACAAACCAAGTTTGAGCTACTTTATGCGCAAAAGTGCCAAAAGCACTTAAAAACCCTTAAAATCGCAACTTAACACGTAATTTCTAGCATACGACTATGATTTTCAATTCTAACCACTTCAACACAATAATATATAACAAATAGTATTGTATGCCAAGTTTCGTGCAAAACAAACCAATTTGAGCTACTTTATGCGCAAAAGTGCCAAAAACGCTTAAAAACGCATAAAAATCGCAACTTAACACGTAATTTCTAGTATACGACTATGATTTTCAAGTTTAACCACTTCAACAGAATAATATATACCAAATAGTATTGTATGCCAAGTTTCGTGCAAAACAAACCAAGTTTGAGCTACTTTATGCGCAAAAGTTCCAAAAACACTTAAAAACGCATAAAATAGCAACTTAACACATAATTTCTAGCATACGACTATCATTTTCAATTCTAAGCACTTTAACACAATAATATATACCAAATAGTATTGTGTGCCAAGCTTCGTGCAAAATAAACCAAGTTTGAGGTACTTTATGCGCAAAAAATGCCAAAAGCGCTTAAAAACCCTTAAAATCGCAACTTAACACGTAATTTCTAGCATACGACTATGATTTTCATTTTTAACCACTTCAACACAATAATATATACCAAATAGTATTGTATGCCAAGTTTCGTGCAAAACAAACTAAGTTTGATCTACTTTATGCGGAAATGTTCCAAAAGCGCTTAAAAACGCATAAAAATCGCAATTTAACACGTAATTTCTAATATACGACTATGATTTTCAAATTTAACCACTTCAACACAATAATATATACCAAATAGTATTGTATTCCAAGTTTCATGCAAAACAAACCAAGTTTGAGCTACTTTATGCGCAAAAGTGCCAAAAAACGATTAAAAACGCATAAAATCGCAACTTCACACGTAATTTCTAGTATACGACTATGATTTTCAATTTTAACCACTTCAACACAATAAGATATACCAAATAGTACTGTATGCCAAGTTTCGTGCAAAACAAACCAATTTGAGCTACTTTATGCGCAAAAGTGCCAAAAACGCTTAAAAAACGCATAAAATCGCAACTTAACACGTAATTTTCTAGTATACGACTATGATTTTCAAATTTAACCACTTCAACACAATAATATATACCAAATAGTATTGTGTGCCAAGCTTCATGCAAAACAAACCAAGTTTGAGCTACTTTAATGCGCAAAAGTGCCAAAAACGATTAAAAACGCATAAAATCGCAACTTCACACGTAATTTCTAGTATACGACTATGATTTTCAATTTTAACCACTTCAACACAATAATATATACCAAATAGTACTGTATGCCAAGTTTCGTGGAAAACAAACAAAGTTTGAGCTACTTTATGCGCAAAAGTTCCAAAAGCGCTTAAAAACGTATAAAATCGCAACTTAACACGTAATTTCTAGTATACGACTATGATTTTCAATTTTAACCACTTCAACACAATAATATATAACAAATAGTATTGTATGCCAAGTTTCGTGCAAAACAAACCAATTTGAGCTACTTTATGCGCAAAAGTGCCAAAAACGCTTAAAAACGCATAAAAATAGCAACTTAACATGTAATTTCTAGCATACGACTATCATTTTCAATTCTAACCACTTTAACACAATAATATATACCAAATAGTATTGTGTGCCAAGCTTCGTGCAAAACAAACCATGTTTGAGCTACTTTATGCGCAAAAATGCCAAAAGCGCTTAAAAAACCCTTAAAATCGCAACTTAACACGTAATTTCTAGCATACGACTATGATTTTCAATTTTAACCACTTCAACACAATAATATATACCAAATAGTATTGTATGGCAAGTTTCGTGCAAAACAAACTAAGTTTGATCTACTTATGCGCAAATGTTCCAAAAGCGCTTAATAACGCATCAAATCGCAATTTAACACGTAATTTCTAGTATACGACTATGATTTTCAATTTTAACCACTTCAACACAATAATATATACCAAATAGTATTGTATGCCAAGTTTCGTGCAAAACAAACAAAGTTTGAGCTACTTTATGCGCAAAAGTGCCAAAAACGCTTAAAAAACGCATAAAATTGCAACTTAACACGTAATTTCTAGCATACGACTATGATTTTCTATTCTAACCACTTCAACACAATAATATATACCAATTAGTGTTGTGTACCATGTTTTGTGCAGAACAAACCAAGTTTGAGTTACTCTATGCGCAAAAGTGTCAAAAGCGCTTATAAACCCTTAAAATCGTAATTTAACACGTAATTTCTAGCATACGACCATGATTTTCAATTCTAACAACTTCAATACAATAATATATACCAATTAGTGTTGTGTGCCAAATTTCATGCAAATCAAACCAAGTTTGTGAGCTACTTTATGCGCAAAAGTGCCGAAACGCTAAAAAACCCTTAAAATCGCAACTTAACACGTAATTTCTAGCATACGACTATGACTTTCAATTCTAACTACTTCAACACAATAATATATACCAAATAGTGTTGTGTGCAAAGATTCGTGCAAAACAAACCAAGTTTGAGCTACTTTATGCGCAAAAGTGCCAAAAGCACTTAAAAACCCTTAAAATCGCAACATAACACGTAATTTCAAGCATACGACTATGATTTTCAATTCTAACCACTTCAAAACAATAATATATACCAAATAGTATTGTGTGCCAAGTTTCGTGGAAAACAAACCAAGTTTTAGCTACTTTATGCGCAAAAGTGCCAAAAACGCTTAAAAACGCATAAAATCGCAACTTAACATGTAATTTCCAGTATATGACTAAGATTTTCAATTCTAACCACTTCAACACAATAATATATACCAATTAGTGTTGTGTGCCAAGTTTCGTGCAGAACAAACCAAGTTTTAGTTACTCTATGCGCAAAAGTGCCAAAAGCGCTTAAAAACCCTTAAAATCGTAACATAACACGTAATTTCTAGCATACGACCATGATTTTAAATTCTAACAACTTCAACACAATAATATATACCAATTAGTGTTGTGTGCCAAATTTGATGCAAATCAAACCAAGTTTGAGCTACTTTATGCGCAAAAGTGCCAAAAGCACTTAAAAACCCTTAAAATCGCAACTTAACACGTAATTTCTAGCATACGACTATGATTTTCAATTCTAACCACTTCAACACAATAATATATACCAAATAGTATTGTATGCCAAGTTTCGTGCAAAACAAACCAAGTTTGAGCTACTTTATGCGCAAAAGTGCCAATAACGCTTAAAAACGCATAAAATAGCAACTTAACACGTAATTTCTAGCATACGACTATCATTTTAAATTCTAAGCACTTTAACACAATAACATATACAAATAGTATTGTGTGCCAAGCTTCGTGCAAAACAAACAAGTTTGAGCTACTTTATGCGCAAAAATGCCAAAAGCACTTAAAAACCCTTAAAATCGCAACTTAACACGTAATTTCTAGCATACGACTATGATTTTCAATTCTAACCACTTCAACACAATAATATATAACAAATAGTATTGTATGCCAAGTTTCGTGCAAAACAAACCAATTTGAGCTAATTTATGCGCAAAAGTGCCAAAAACGCTTAAAAAACGCATAAAATCGCAACTTAACACGTAATTTCTAGTATACGACTATGATTTTCAATTTTAACCACTTCAACACAATAATATATACCAAATAGTATTGTATGCCAAGTTTCGTGCAAAACAAACCAAGTTTGAGCTACTTTATGCGCAAAAGTGCCAAAAACGCTTAAAAACGAATAAAATAGCAACTTAACACGTAATTTCTAGCATACGACTATCATTTTCAATTCTAACCACTTTAACACAATAATATATTCCAAATAGTATTGTGTGCCAAGCTTCGTGCAAAACAAACCAAGTTTGAGCTACTATATGCGCAAAAAATGCTAAAAGCGCTTAAAAACCCTTAAAATCGCAACATAACACGTAATTTCTAGCATACGACTATGATTTTCAATTTTAACCACTTCAACACAATAATATATACAAAATAGTATTGTATGCCAAGTTTCGTGCAAAACAAACTAAGGTTTGTTCTACTTTTATGCGCAAATGTTCCAAAAGCGCTTAAAAACGCATAAAATCGCAATTTAACACGTAATTTCTAGTATACGACTATCATTTTCAATTTTAACCACTTCAACACAATAATATATACCAAATAGTATTGTATGCCAAGTTTCATGCAAAACAAACCAAGTTTGAGCTACTTTATGCGCAAAAGTGCCAAAAACGATTAAAAACGCCTAAAATCGCAACTTAACACGTAATTTCTAGTATACGACTATGATTTTAAATTTAAACCACTTCAACACAATAATATATACCAAATAGTATTGTATGCCAAGTTTCGTGGAAAACAAACAAAGTTTGAGCTACTTTATGCGCAAAAGTTCCAAAAGCGCTTTAAAAACGCATAAAATCGCAACTTAACACGTAATTTCTAGTATACGACTATGATTTTCAATTTTAACCACTTCAACACAATAATATATAACAAATAGTATTGTATGCCAAGTTACGTGCAAAACAAACCAATTTGAGCTACTTTATGCGCAAAAGTGCCAAAAAACGCTTAAAAACGCATAAAATCGCAACTTAACACGTAATTTCCTAGTATACGACTATGATTTTCAATTTTAACCACTTCAACACAATATTATATACCAAATAGTATTGTATGCCAAGTTTCGTGCAAAACAAACCAAGTTTGAGCTACTTTTATGCGCAAAAGTGCCAAAAACGCTTTAAAAACGTATAAAATTACAACTTAACACGTAATTTCTAGCATACGACTATGATTTTCTTATTCTAACCACTTTAACACAATAATATATACCAATTAGTATTGTGTACGAAGTTTCGTGCAGAACAAACCAAGTTTGAGTTACTCTATGCGCAAAAGTGTCAAAAGCGCTTAAGAAGCCTTAAAATCGTAATTTAACACGTAATTTCTAGCATACGACCATGATTTTCAATTCTAACAACTTCAATACAATAATATATATACCAATTAGTGTTGTGTGCCAAATTTCATGCAAATCAAACCAAGTTTGTGAGCTACTTTATGCGCAAAAGTGCAAAAACGCTAAAAAACCCTTAAAATCGCAACTTCACACGTAATTCTAGCATACGACTATGACTTTCAATTCTAACTACTTCAACACAATAATATATACCAAATAGTGTTGTGTGCCAAGATTCATGCAAAACAAACCAAGTTTGAGCTACTTTATGCGCAAAAGTGCCAAAAGCACTTAAAAACCCTTAAAATCGCAACTTAACACGTAATTTCTAGCATACGACTATGATTTTCAATTCTAACCACTTCAAAACAATAATATATACCAAATAGTATTGTGTGCCAAGTTTCGTGCAAAACAAACCAAGTTTTAGCTACTTTATGCGCAAAAGTGCCAAAAGCGCTTAAAAACGCATAAAATCGCAACTTAACATGTAATTTCCAACATATGACTAAGATTTTCAATTCTAACCACTTCAACACAATAATATATCCCAATTAGTGTTGTGTGCCAAGTTTCGTGCAGAACAAACCAAGTTTTAGTTACTCTATGCGCAAAAGTGCCAAAAGCGCTTAAAAACCCTTAAAATCGTAACTTAACACGTAATTTCTAGCATACGACCATGATTTTCAATTCTAACAACTTCAACACAATAATATATACCAATTAGTGTTGTGTGCCAAATTTCATGCAAATCAAACCAAGTTTGTGAGCTACTTTATGCGCAAAAGTGTCAAAACGCTAAAAAACCCTTAAAATCGCAACTTAACATGTAATTTCTAGCATACGACTATGATTTTCAATTCTAACCACTTCAACACAATAATATATACCAAATAGTGTTGTGTGCCAAGATTCGTGCAAAACAAACCAAGTTTGAACTACTTTATGCGCAAAAGTGTCAAAAGCACTTAAAAACCCTTAAAATCGAAACTTAACACGTAATTTCTAGCATACGACTATGATTTTCAATTCTAACCACTTCAACACAATAATATATACCAAATAGTATTGTATGCCAAGTTTCGTGCAAAACAAACCAAGTTTGAGCTACTTTATGCGCAAAAGTGCCAAAAACGCTTAAAAACGCATAAAATAGCAACTTAACACGTAATTTCTAGCATACGACTATCATTTTCAATTCTAACCACTTTAACACAATAATATATACCAAATAGTATTGTGTGCCAAGCTTCGTGCAAAACAAACCAAGTTTGAGCTACTTTATGCGCAAAAATGCCAAAAGCGCTTAAAAACCCTTAAAATCGGAACTTAACACGTAATTTCTAGCATACGACTATGATTTTCAATTCTATCCACTTCAACACAATAATATACACCAAAAAGTATTGTATGCCAAGTGTCGTGCAAAACAAACCAAGTTTGAGCTACTTTATGCGCTAAAGTGCCAAAAACGCTTAAAAACGAATAAAATAGCAACTTAACACGTAATTTCTAGCATACGACTATCATTTTCAATTCTAACCACTTTAAAACAATAATATATACCAAATAGTATTATGTGCCAAGCTTCGTGCAAAACAAACCAAGTTTGAGCCACTTTATGCGCAAAAATGCCAAAAGCGCTTAAAAACCCTTAAAATCGCAACTTAACACGTAATTTCTAGCATACGACTATGATTTTAAATTTTAACCAATTCAACACAATAATATATACCAAATAGTATTGTATGCCAAGTTTCGTGCAAAACAAAACTAAGTTTGAGCTACTTTATGCGCAAAAGTTCCAAAAGCGCTTAAAAACGCATAAAATCGCAATTTAACACGTAATTTCTAATATACGACTATGATTTTCCATTTTAACCACTTCAACACAATAATATATACCAAATAGTATTGTATGCCAAGTTTCATGCAAAACAAACCAAGTTTGAGCTACTTTATGCGCAAAAGTGCCAAAAGCGCTTAAAAACGCATAAAATAGCAACTTAACACGTAATTTCTAGCATACGAATATGATTTTTAATTCTAACCACTTCAATACAATAATACATACCAAATAGTGTTTTGTGCCAAGTTTCGTGGAAAACAAACCAAGTTTCTTAGCTACTTTATGCGCAAAAGTTCCCAAAGCGCATAAAAACCCTTAAAATCGCAACTTAACACGTAAATTTTAGCGTACGACTATGATTTTCAATTCTAACCACTTCAACACAATAATATATACCAAATAGTGTTGTGTGCCAAGTTTCGTGCAAAACAAACCAAGTTTGAGCTACTTTATGCGCAAAAGTGCCAAAAAACGCTTAAAAACGCATAAAATAGCAACTTAACACGTAATTTCTAGCATACGACTATGATTTTCAATTCTAACCACTTCAACACAATAATATATACCAAATAGTGTTGTTTGCCAAGTTTCGTGCAAAACAAACCAAGTTTGAGTTAATTTATGTGCAAAAGTGCCAAAAGCGCTTTAAAACCCTTAAAATCGCAACTTAACACGTAATTTCTAGAATACGACTATTATTTTCAATTCTAATCACTTCCGCACAATAATATATACCAAATAGTATTGTGTGCCAAGTTTCGTTCAAAACAAACCAAGTATGTGAGCTACTTTATGCGTAAAAGTGCCAAAAACGCTTAAAAATGCATAAAATCGCAACTTAACATGTAATTTCTAGCATATGACTATGATATTCAATTTCTAACCACTTCAACACAATAATATATATAACAAATAGTGTTGTGTGCCAAGTTTTGTGCAAAACAAACCAAGTTTGAGCTACTATATGCGCAAAAGTGCCAAAAGCGCTTAAAAACGCATAAAATCGCAACTTAACATGTAATTTCCAGCATATGACTATGATTTTCAATTCTAACCACTTCAACACAATAATATATACCAATTAGTGTTGTGTGCCATGTTTCGTGCAAAACAAACCAAGTTTGAGTTACTTTATGCGCAAAAGTGCCAAAACGCTAAAAAACCCTTAAAATCGCAACTTAACTCGTAATTTCTAGCATACGACTATGATTTTCAATTCTACCCACTTCAACACAATAATATATATCAAATAGTATTGTATGCCAAGTTTTGTGCAAAACAAACCAAGTTTGAGCTACTTTATGCGCAAAAGTGCCAAAAACGCTTAAAAACCCTTAAAATCGCAACTTAACACGTAATTTCTAGCATACGACTATGATTTTCAATTCTAACCACTTCAATACAATAATACATACCAAATAGTGTTGTGTGCCAAGTTTCGTGGAAAACAAACCAAGTTTGTTAGCTACTTTATGCGCAAAAATTCAAAAGCGCTTAAAAACCCTTAAAATCGCAACTTAACACGTAAATTTTAGCATACGACTATGATTTTCAATTCTAACCACTTCAACACAATAATATATACCAAATAGTGTTGTGTGCCATGTTTCGTGCAAAACAAACCAAGGTTGAGCTACTTTATGCGCAAAAGTACCAAAAGCGCTTAAAAACGCATAAAATCGCAACTTAACATGTAATTTCCAGCATATGACTATGATTTTCAATTCTAACCACTTCAACACAATAATATATACCAATTAGTGTTGTGTGCGAAGTTTCGTGCAAAACAAACCTAGTTTTAGTTACTTTATGCGCAAAAGTGCCAAAAGCGCTTAAAAACCCTTAAAATCGGAACTTAACACCTAATTTCTAGCATACGACCATGATTTTCAATTCTAAACAACTTCAACACAATAATATATATTCCAAATAGTGTTGTGTGCCATGTTTTGTGCAAAACAAACCAAGTTTGAGCTACATTAATGCGCAAAAGTGCCAAAAGCGCTTAAAAACTCTTAAATTCGCAACTTAACACGTAATTTCTAGCATACGACTATGATTTTCAATTCTAACCACTTCAACACAATAATATTTGGAGTTTCGTGCAAAACAAACCAAGGTTGAGCTACTTTATGCGCAAAAGTGCCAAAAAGCGCTTAAAAACGCATAAAATCGCAACTTAACATGTAATTTCCAGCATATGACTATGATTTTCAATTCTAACCACTTCAACACAATAATATATACCAATTATTGTTGTGTGCCAAGTTTCGTGCAAAACAAACCAAGTTTAAGTTACTTTATGCGCAAAAGTGCCAAAAGCGCTTAAAAAACGCATAAAATCGTAACTTAACACGTAATTTCTAGCATACGACCATGATCTTCTATTCTAACAACTTCAACACAATAATATATACCAAATAGTGTTGTGTGCCAAGTTTCGTGCAAAACAAACCAAGTTTGAGCTACTTTATGCGCAAAAGTGCCAAAAAGCGCTTAAAAACCCTTAAAATCGCAACTTACCATGTAATTTCCAGCATATGATTATGATTTTAAATTCTAACAACTGCAACACAATAATATATACCAATTAGTGTTGTGTGTCAAGTTTCGTGAAAAACAAACCAAGTTTGTGAGCCACTTTATGCGCAAAAGTGCCAAAACGCTAAAAAACCCTTAAAATCGCAACTTAACACGTAATTTCTAGCATACGAGTATGATTTCAATTCTAACCACTTCAACAATATAATATATACCAAATAGTATTGTATGCCAAGTTTCGTGCAAAACAAACCAAGTTTGAGCTACTTTATGCGCAAAAGTGCCAAGAATGCTTAACAACGCATAAAATAGCAACTTAACACGTAATTTCTAGCATACGATTATGATTTTTAATTCTAACCACTTCAATACAGTAATACATACCAAATAGTGTTTTGTGCCAAGTTTCGTGGAAAACAAACCAAGTTTCTTAGCTACTTTATGCGCAAAAGTTCCAAAAGCGCTTAAAAACCCTTAAAATCGCAACTTAACACGTAAATTTTTAGCGTACGACTATGATTTTCAATTCTAACCACTTCAACACAATAATATATACCAAATAGTGTTGTGTGCCAAGTTTCGGGCAAAACAAACCAAGTTTGAGCTACTTTATGCGCAAAAGTGCCAAAAACGCTTTAAAAACGCATAAAATAGCAACTTAACACGTAATTTCTAGCATACGACTATGATTTTCAATTCTAACCACTTCAACACAATAATATATACCAAATAGTGTTGTGTGTCAACTTTCGTGCAAAACAAACCAAGTTTGTGAGCCACTTTATGTGCAAAAGTGCCAAAACGCTAAAAACCCCTAAAATCGCAACTTAACACGTAATTTCTTGCATACGAGTATGATTTCAATTCTAACCACTTCAACACAATAATATATACCAAATAGTATTGTATGCCAAGTTTCGTGCAAAACAAACCAAGTTTGAGCTACTTTATGCGCAAAAGTGCCAAGAACGCTAAAAAACTTATAAAATAGCAACTTAACACGTAATTTCTAGCATACGATTATGATTTTTAATTCTAACCACTTCAATACAATTATACATACCAAATAGTGTTTTGTGCCAAGTTTCGTGGAAAACAAACCAAGTTTCTTAGCTACTTTATGCGCAAAAGTTCCCAAAGCGCATAAAAACCCTTAAAATCGCAACTTAACACGTAAATTTTAGCGTACGACTATGATTTTCAATTCTAACCACTTCAACACAATAATATATACCAAAAAGTGTTGTTTGCCAAGTTTTGTGCAAAACAAACCAAGGTTGAGCTACTTTATGCGCAAAAGTGCCAAAAGCGCTTAAAAACGCATAAAATCGCAACTTAACATGTAATTTCCAGCATATGACTATGATTTTCAATTCTAACCACTTCAACACAATAATATATACCAATTAGTGTTGTGTGCCAAGTTTCGTGCAAAACAAACCAAGTTTGAGTTACTTTATGCGCAAAAGTGCCAAAAGCGCTTACAAACGCATAAAATCGTAACTTAACACGTAATTTCTAGCATACGAGCATGATCTTCAATTCTAACAACTTCAACACAATAATATATACCAAATAGTGTTGTGTGCCAAGTTTCGTGCAAAACAAACCAAGTTGTACTTTATGCGCAAAAGTGCCAAAAGCGCTTTAAAAACCCTTAAAATCGCAACTTACCATGTAATTTCCAGCATATGATTATGATTTTAAATTCTAACCACTTCAACACAATAATATATACCAATTAGTGTTGTGTGCCAAGTTTCGTGCAAAACAAACCAAGTTTGAGTTACTTTATGCGTAAAAGTGCCAAAAGCGCTTAAAAAACCCTTAAAATTGTAACTTAACACGTAATTTCTAGCATATGACTATGATTTTCAATTCTAACAACTTGAACACAATAATATATACCAATTAGTGTTGTGTGCCAAGTTTCGTGCAAAACAAACCAAGTTTGAGTTACTTTATGCGTAAAAGTGCCAAAAGCGCTTAAAAACCCTTAAAATTGTAACTTAACACGTAATTTCTAGCATATGACTATGATTTTCAATTCTAACAACTTGAACACAATAATATATACCAATTAGTGTTGTGTGTCAAGTTTCGTGCAAAACAAACCAAGTTTGTGGGCCACTTTATGCGCAAAAGTGCCAAAAACGCTTAAAAACGCATAAAATCGCAACTTAACACGTAATTTCTAGTATACGACTATGATTTTCAAATTTAACCACTTCAACACAATAATATATACCAAATAGTATTGTGTGCCAAGCTTCATGCAAAACAAACCAAGTTTGAGCTACTTTATGCGCAAAAGTGCCAAAAACGATTAAAAACGCATAAAATCGCAACTTCACACGTAATTTCTAGTATACGAGCTATGATTTTCAATTTTAACCACTTCAACACAATAATATATACCAAATAGTATTGTATTCCAAGTTTCATGCAAAACAAACCAAGTTTGAGCTACTTTATGCGCAAAAGTGCCAAAAACGATTAAAAACGCATAAAATCGCAACTTCACACGTAATTTCTAGTATACGACTATGAGTTTCAATTTTAACCACTTCAACACAATAATATATACCAAATAGTACTGTATGCCAAGTTTCGTGGAAAACAAACAAAGTTTGAGCTACTTTATGCGCAAAAGTTCCAAAAGCGCTTAAAAAACGTATAAAATCGCAACTTAACACGTAATTTCTAGTATACGACTATGATTTTCAATTTTAACCACTTCAACACAATAATATATAACAAATAGTATTGTATGCCAAGTTTCGTGCAAAACAAACCAATTTGAGCTACTTTATGCGCAAAAGTGCCAAAAACGCTTAAAAACGCATAAAATCGCAACTTAACACGTAATTTCTAGTATACGACTATGATTTTCAAATTTAACCACTTCACACAATAATATATACCAAATAGTATTGTGTGCCAAGCTTCATGCAAAACAAACCAAGTTTGAGCTACTTTATGCGCAAAAGTGCCAAAAACGATTAAAAACGCATAAAATCGCAACTTCACACGTAATTTCTAGTATACGACTATGATTTTCAATTTTTAACCACTTCAACACAATAATATATACCAAATAGTACTGTATGCCAAGTTTCGTGGAAAACAAACAAAGTTTGAGCTACTTTATGCGCAAAAGTTCCAAAAGCGCTTAAAAACGTATAAAATCGCAACTTAACACGTAATTTCTAGTATACGACTATGATTTTCAATTTTAACCACTTCAGCACAATAATATATAACAAATAGTATTGTATGCCAAGTTTCGTGCAAAACAAACCAATTTGAGCTACTTTATGCGCAAAAGTGCCAAAAACGCTTAAAAACGCATAAAATAGCAACTTAACATGTAATTTCTAGCATACGACTATCATTTTCAATTCTAACCACTTTAACACAATAATATATACCAAATAGTATTGTGTGCCAAGCTTCGTGCAAAACAAACCATGTTTGAGCTACTTTATGCGCAAAAATGCCAAAAGCGCTTAAAAACCCTTAAAATCACAACTTAACACGTAATTTCTAGCATACGACTATGATTTTCAATTTTAACCACTTCAACACAATAATATATACCAAATAGTATTGTATGGCAAGTTTCGTGCAAAACAAACTAAGTTTGATCTACTTTATGCGCAAATGTTCCAAAAGCGCTTAATAACGCATAAAATCGTAATTTAACACGTAATTTCTAGTATACGACTATGATTTTCAATTTTAACCACTTCAACACAATAATATATACCAAATAGTATTGTATGCCAAGTTTCGTGCAAAACAAACAAAGTTTGAGCTACTTTATGCGCAAAAGTGCCAAAAACGCTTAAAAACGCATAAAATTGCAACTTAACACGTAATTTCTAGCATACGACTATGATTTTCTATTCTAACCACTTCAACACAATAATATATACCAATTAGTGTTGTGTACCAAGTTTTGTGCAGAACAAACCAAGTTTGAGTTACTCTATGCGCAAAAGTGTCAAAAGCGCTTATAAACCCTTAAAATCGTAATTTAACACGTAATTTCTAGCATACGACCATGATTTTCAATTCTAACAACTTCAATACAATAATATATACCAATTAGTGTTGTGTGCCAAATTTCATGCAAATCAAACCAAGTTTGTGAGCTACTTTATGCGCAAAAGTGCCAAAACGCTAAAAAACCCTTAAAATCGCAACTTAACACGTAATTTCTAGCATACGACTATGACTTTCAATTCTAACTACTTCAACACAATAATATATACCAAATAGTGTTGTGTGCAAAGATTCGTGCAAAACAAACCAAGTTTGAGCTACTTTATGCGCAAAAGTGCCAAAAGCACTTAAAAACCCTTAAAATCGCAACATAACACGTAATTTCAAGCATACGACTATGATTTTCAATTCTAACCACTTCAAAAACAATAATATATACCAAATAGTATTGTGTGCCAAGTTTCGTGCAAAACAAACCAAGTGTTAGCTACTTTATGCGCAAAAGTGCCAAAAGCGCTTAAAAACGCATAAAATCGCAACTTAACATGTAATTTCCAGCATATGACTAAGATTTTCAATTCTAACCACTTCAACACAATAATATATACCAATTAGTGTTGTGTGCCAAGTTTCATGCAGAACAAACCAAGTTTTAGTTACTCTATGCGCAAAAGTGCCAAAAGCGCTTAAAAACCCTTAAAATCGTAACATAACACGTAATTTCTAGCATACGACCATGATTTTAAATTCTAACAACTTCAACACAATAATATATACCAATTAGTGTTGTGTGCCAAATTTGATGCAAATCAAACCAAGTTTGAGCTACTTTATGCGCAAAAGTGCCAAGAGCACTTAAAAACCCTTAAAATCGCAACTTAACACGTAATTTCTAGCATACGACTATGATTTTCAATTCTAACCACTTCAACACAATAATATATACCAAATAGTATTGTATGCCAAGTTTCGTGCAAAACAAACCAAGTTTGAGCTACTTTATGCGCAAAAGTGCCAATAACGCTTAAAAACGCATAAAATAGCAACTTAACACGTAATTTCTAGCATACGACTATCATTTTAAATTCTAAGCACTTTAACACAATAACATATACCAAATAGTATTGTGTGCCAAGCTTCGTGCAAAACAAACCAAGTTTGAGCTACTTTATGCGCAAAAATGCCAAAAGCACTTAAAAACCCTTAAAATCGCAACTTAACACGTAATTTCTAGCATACGACTATGATTTTCAATTCTAACCACTTCAACACAATAATATATAACAAATAGTATTGTATGCCAAGTTTCGTGCAAAACAAACCAATTTGAGCTAATTTATGCGCAAAAGTGCCAAAAACGCTTAAAAACGCATAAAATCGCAACTTAACACGTAATTTCTAGTATACGACTATGATTTTCAATTTTAACCACTTCAACACAATAATATATACCAAATAGTATTGTATGCCAAGTTTCGTGCAAAACAAACCAAGTTTGAGCTACTTTATGCGCAAAAGTGCCAAAAACGCTTTAAAAACGAATAAAATAGCAACTTAACACGTAATTTCTAGCATACGACTATCATTTTCAATTCTAACCACTTTAACACAATAATATATTCCAAATAGTATTGTGTGCCAAGCTTCGTGCAAAACAAACCAAGTTTGAGCTACTATATGCGCAAAAATGCCAAAAGCGCTTAAAAACCCTTAAAATCGCAACATAACACGTAATTTCTAGCATACGACTATGATTTTCAATTTTAACCACTTCAACACAATAATATATACAAAATAGTATTGTATGCCAAGTTTCGTGCAAAACAAACTAAGTTTGTTCTACTTTATGCGCAAATGTTCCAAAAGCGCTTAAAAAACGCATAAAATCGCAATTTAACACGTAATTTCTAGTATACGACTATCATTTTCAATTTTAACCACTTCAACACAATAATATATACCAAATAGTATTGTATGCCAAGTTTCATGCAAAACAAACCAAGTTTGAGCTACTTTATGCGCAAAAGTGCCAAAAACGATTAAAAACGCATAAAATCGCAACTTAACACGTAATTTCTAGAATACGACTAGGATTTTAAATTTAAACCACTTCAACACAATAATATATACCAAATAGTATTGTATGCCAAGTTTCGTGGAAAACAAACAAAGTTTGAGCTACTTTAGGCGCAAAAGTTCCATAAGCGCTTAAAAACGCATAAAATCGCAACTTAACACGTAATTTCTAGTATACGACTATGATTTTCAATTTTAACCACTTCAACACAATAATATATAACAAATAGTATTGTATGCCAAGTTACGTGCAAAACAAACCAATTTGAGCTACTTTATGCGCAAAAGTGCCAAAAACGCTTAAAAACGCATAAAATCGCAACTTAACACGTAATTTCTAGTATACGACTATGATTTTCAATTTTAACCACTTCAACACAATATTATATACCAAATAGTATTGTATGCCAAGTTTCGTGCAAAACAAACCAAGTTTGAGCTACTTTATGCGCAAAAGTGCCAAAAACGCTTAAAAACGTATAAAATTACAACTTAACACGTAATTTCTAGCATACGACTATGATTTTCTATTCTAACCACTTTAACACAATAATATATACCAATTAGTATTGTGTACGAAGTTTCGTGCAGAACAAACCAAGTTTGAGTTACTCTATGCGCAAAAGTGTCAAAAGCGCTTAAGAAGCCTTAAAATCGTAATTTAACACGTAATTTCTAGCATACGACCATGATTTTCAATTCTAACAACTTCAATACAATAATATATATACCAATTAGTGTTGTGTGCCAAATTTCATGCAAATCAAACCAAGTTTGTGAGCTACTTTATGCGCAAAAGTGAAAAAACGCTAAAAAAACCCTTAAAATCGCAACTTCACACGTAATTCTAGCATACGACTATGACTTTCAATTCTAACTACTTCAACACAATAATATATACCAAATAGTATTGTGTGCCAAGTTTCGTGCAAAACAAACCAAGTTTTAGCTACTTTATGCGCAAAAGTGCCAAAAGCACTTAAAAACCCTTAAAATCGCAACTTAACACGTAATTTCTAGCATACGACTATGATTTTCAATTCTAACCACTTCAAAACAATAATATATACCAAATAGTATTGTGTGCCAAGTTTCGTGCAAAACAAACCAAGTTTTAGCTACTTTATGCGCAAAAGTGCCAAAAGCGCTTAAAAACGCATAAAATCGCAACTTAACATGTAATTTCCAGCATATGACTAAGATTTTCAATTCTAACCACTTCAACACAATAATATATCCCAATTAGTGTTGTGTGCCAAGTTTCGTGCAGAACAAACCAAGTTTTAGTTACTCTATGCGCAAAAGTGCCAAAAGCGCTTAAAAACCCTTAAAATCGTAACTTAACACGTAATTTCTAGCATACGACCATGATTTTCAATTCTAACAACTTCAACACAATAATATATACCAATTAGTGTTGTGTGCCAAATTTCATGCAAATCAAACCAAGTTTGTGAGCTACTTTATGCGCAAAAGTGTCAAAACGCTAAAAAACCCTTAAAATCGCAACTTAACATGTAATTTCTAGCATACGACTATGATTTTCAATTATAACCACTTCAACACAATAATATATACCAAATAGTGTTGTGTGCCAAGATTCGTGCAAAACAAACCAAGTTTGAACTACTTTATGCGCAAAAGTGTCAAAAGCACTTAAAAACCCTTAAAATCGAAACTTAACACGTAATTTCTATCATACGACTATGATTTTCAATTCTAACCACTTCAACACAATAATATATACCAAATAGTATTGTATGCCAAGTTTCGTGCAAAACAAACCAAGTTTGAGCTACTTTATGCGCAAAAGTGCCAAAAACGCTTAAAAACGCATAACATAGCAACTTAACACGTAATTTCTAGCATACGACTATCATTTTCAATTCTAACCACTTTAACACAATAATATATACCAAATAGTATTGTGTGCCAAGCTTCGTGCAAAACAAACCAAGTTTGAGCTACTTTATGCGCAAAAATGCCAAAAGCGCTGAAAAACCCTTGAAATCGGAACTTAACACGTAATTTCTAGCATACGACTATGATTTTCAATTCTATCCAGTTCAACACAATAATATACACCAAAAAGTATTGTATGCCAAGTGTCGTGCAAAACAAACCAAGTTTGAGCTACTTTATGCGCTAAAGTGCCAAAAACGCTTAAAAACGAATAAAATAGCAACTTAACACGTAATTTCTAGCATACGACTATCATTTTCAATTCTAACCACTTTAAAACAATAATATATACCAAATAGTATTTTGTGCCAATCTTCGTGCAAAACAAACCAAGTTTGAGCCACTTTATGCGCAAAAATGCCAAAAGCGCTTAAAAACCCTTAAAATCGCAACTTAACACGTAATTTCTAGCATACGACTATGATTTTAAATTTTAACCAATTCAACACAATAATATATACCAAATAGTATTGTATGCCAAGTTTCGTGCAAAACAAACTAAGTTTGAGCTACCTTATGCGCAAAAGTTCCAAAAGCGCTTAAAAACGCATAAAATCGCAATTTAACACGTAATTTCTAATATACGACTATGATTTTCCATTTTAACCACTTCAACACAATAATATATACCAAATAGTATTGTATGCCAAGTTTCATGCAAAACAAACCAAGTTTGAGCTACTTTATGCGCAAAAGTGCCAAAAGCGCTTAAAAACGCATAAAATAGCAACTTAACACGTAATTTCTAGCATACGATTATGATTTTTAATTCTAACCACTTCAATACAATAATACATACCAAATAGTGTTTTGTGCCAAGTTTCGTGGAAAACAAACCAAGTTTTATAGCTACTTTATGCGCAAAAGTTCCCAAAGCGCATAAAAACCCTTAAAATTGCAACTTAACACGTAAATTTTAGCGTACGACTATGATTTTCAATTCTAACCACTTCAACACAATAATATATACCAAATAGTGTTGTGTGCCATGTTTCGTGCAAAATAAACCAAGTTTGAGCTACTTTATGCGCAAAAGTGCCAAAAACGCTTAAAAACGCATAAAATAGCAACTTAACACGTAATTTCTAGCATACGACTATGATTTTCAATTCTAACCACTTCAACACAATAATATATACCAACTAGTGTTGTTTGCCAAGTTTCGTGCAAAACAAACCAAGTTTGAGTTAATTTATGTGCAAAAGTGCCAAAAGCGCTTTAAAACCCTTAAAATCGCAACTTAACACGTAATTTCTAGAATACGACTATTATTTTCAATTCTAATCACTTCCGCACAATAATATATACCAAATAGTATTGTGTGCCAAGTTTCGTTCAAAACAAACCAAGTATGTGAGCTACTTTATGCGTAAAAGGGCCAAAAACGCTTAAAAATGCATAAAATCGCAACTTAACATGTAATTTCTAGCATATGACTATGATATTCAATTCTAACCACTTCAACACAATAATATATATAACAAATAGTGTTGTGTGCCAAGTTTTGTGCAAAACAAACCAAGTTTGAGCTACTATATGCGCAAAAGTGCCAAAAGCGCTTAAAAACGCATAAAATCGCAACTTAACATGTAATTTCCAGCATATGACTATGATTTTCAATTCTAACCACTTCAACACAATAATATATACCAATTAGTGTTGTGTGCCATTTTCGTGCAAAACAAACCAAGTTTGAGTTACTTTATGCGCAAAAGTGCCAAAACGCTAAAAAACCCTTAAAATCGCAACTTAACTCGTAATTTCTAGCATACGACTATGATTTTCAATTCTACCCACTTCAACACAATAATATATATCAAATAGTATTGTATGCCTAGTTTTGTGCAAAACAAACCAAGTTTGAGCTACTTTATGCGCAAAAGTGCCAAAAACGCTTAAAAACCCTTAAAATCGCAACTTAACACGTAATTTCTAGCATACGACTATGATTTTCAATTCTAACCACTTCAATACAATAATACATACCAAATAGTGTTGTGTGCCAAGTTTCGTGGAAAACAAACCAAGTTTGTTAGCTACTTTATGCGCAAAAATTCAAAAGCGCTTAAAAACCCTTAAAATCGCAACTTAACACGTAAATTTTAGCATACGACTATGATTTTCAATTCTAACCACTTCAACACAATAATATATACCAAATAGTGTTGTGTGCCAAGTTTCGTGCAAAACAAACCAAGGTTGAGCTACTTTATGCGCAAAAGTACCAAAAGCGCTTAAAAACGCATAAAATCGCAACTTAACATGTAATTTCCAGCATATGACTATGATTTTCAATTCTAACCACTTCAACACAATAATATATACCAATTAGTGTTGTGTGCGAAGTTTCGTGCAAAACAAACCTAGTTTTAGTTACTTTATGCGCAAAAGTGCCAAAAGCGCTTAAAAACGCATAAAATCGTAACTTAACACGTAATTTCTAGCATACGACCATGATCTTCAATTCTAACAACTTCAACACAATAATATATACCAAATAGTGTTGTGTGCCAAGTTTCGTGCAAAACAAACCAAGTTTAAGCTACTTTATGCGCAAAAGTGCCAAAAGCGCTTAAAAACCCTTAAAATAGCAACTTACCATGTAATTTCCAGCATATGATTATGATTTTAAATTCTAACAACTGCAACACAATAATATATACCAATTAGTGTTGTGTGTCAAGTTTCGTGCAAAACAAACCAAGTTTGTGAGCCACTTTATGCGCAAAAGTGCCAAAACGCTAAAAAACCCTTAAAATCGCAACTTAACACGTAATTTCTAGCATACGAGTATGATTTCAATTCTAACCACTTCAACAATATAATATATACCAAATAGTATTGTATGCCAAGTTTCGTGCAAAACAAACCAAGTTTGAGCTACTTTATGCGCAAAAGTGCCAAAAACGCTTAAAAACCCTTAAAATCGCAACTTAACACGTAATTTCTAGCATACGACTATGATTTTCAATTCTAACCACTTCAATACAATAATACATACCAAATAGTGTTGTGTGCCAAGTTTCGTGGAAAACAAACCAAGTTTGTTAGCTACTTTATGCGCAAAAATTCAAAAGCGCTTAAAAACCCTTAAAATCGCAACTTAACACGTAAATTTTAGCATACGACTATGATTTTCAATTCTAACCACTTCAACACAATAATATATACCAAATAGTGTTGTGTGCCAAGTTTCGTGCAAAACAAACCAAGGTTGAGCTACTTTATGCGCAAAAGTACCAAAAGCGCTTAAAAACGCATAAAATCGCAACTTAACATGTAATTTCCAGCATATGACTATGATTTTCAATTCTAACCACTTCAACACAATAATATATACCAATTAGTGTTGTGTGCGAAGTTTCGTGCAAAACAAACCTAGTTTTAGTTACTTTATGTGCAAAAGTGCCAAAAGCGCTTAAAAACCCTTAAAATCGGAACTTAACACCTAATTTCTAGCATACGACCATGATTTTCAATTCTAACAACTTCAACACAATAATATATATACCAAATAGTGTTGTGTGCCATGTTTTGTGCAAAACAAACCAAGTTTGAGCTACATTATGCGCAAAAGTGCCAAAAGCGCTTAAAAACTCTTAAATTCGCAACTTAACACGTAATTTCTAGCATACGACTATGATTTTCAATTCTAACCACTTCAACACAATAATATTTGGAGTTTCGTGCAAAACAAACCAAGGTTGAGCTACTTTATGCGCAAAAGTGCCAAAAGCGCTTAAAAACGCATAAAATCGCAACTTAACATGTAATTTCCAGCATATGACTATGATTTTCAATTCTAACCACTTCAACACAATAATATATACCAATTAGTGTTGTGTGCCAAGTTTCGTGCAAAACAAACCAAGTTTAAGTTACTTTATGCGCAAAAGTGCCAAAAGCGCTTAAAAACGCATAAAATCGTAACTTAACACGTAATTTCTAGCATACGACCATGATCTTCAATTCTAACAACTTCAACACAATAATATATACCAAATAGTGTTGTGTGCCAAGTTTCGTGCAAAACAAACCAAGTTTAAGCTACTTTATGCGCAAAAGTGCCAAAAGCGCTTAAAAACCCTTAAAATAGCAACTTACCATGTAATTTCCAGCATATGATTATGATTTTAAATTCTAACAACTGCAACACAATAATATATACCAATTAGTGTTGTGTGTCAAGTTTCGTGCAAAACAAACCAAGTTTGTGAGCCACTTTATGCGCAAAAGTGCCAAAACGCTAAAAAACCCTTAAAATCGCAACTTAACACGTAATTTCTAGCATACGAGTATGATTTCAATTCTAACCACTTCAACAATATAATATATACCAAATAGTATTGTATGCCAAGTTTCGTGCAAAACAAACCAAGTTTGAGCTACTTTATGCGCAAAAGTGCCAAGAATGCTTAACAACGCATAAAATAGCAACTTAACACGTAATTTCTAGCATACGATTATGATTTTTAATTCTAACCACTTCAATACAATAATACATACCAAATAGTGTTTTGTGCCAAGTTTCGTGGAAAACAAACCAAGTTTCTTAGCTACTTTATGCGCAAAAGTTCCAAAAGCGCTTAAAAACCCTTAAAATCGCAACTTAACACGTAAATTTTAGCGTACGACTATGATTTTCAATTCTAACTACTTCAACACAATAATATATACCAAATAGTGTTGTATGCCAAGTTTCGGGCAAAACAAACCAAGTTTGAGCTACTTTATGCGCAAAAGTGCCAAAAACGCTTAAAAACGCATAAAATAGCAACTTAACACGTAATTTCTAGCATACGACTATGATTTTCAATTCTAACCACTTCAACACAATAATATATACCAAATAGTGTTGTTTGCCAAGTTTCGTGCAAAACAAACCAAGTTTGAGTTAATTTATGCGCAAAAGTGCCAAAAGCGCTTTAAAACCCTTAAAATCGCAACTTAACACGTAATTTCTAGAATACGACTATTATTTTCAATTCTAATCACTTTCGCACAATAATATATACCAAATAGTATTGTGTGCCAAGTTTCGTTCAAAACAAACCAAGTTTGTGAGCTACTTTATGCGTAAAAGTGCCAAAAACGCTTAAAAATGCATAAAATCGCAACTTAACATGTAATTTCTAGCATATGACTATGATATTCAATTCTAACCACTTCAACACAATAATATATATACCAAATAGTGTTGTGTGCCATGTTTTGTGCAAAACAAACCAAGTTTGAGCTACTTTATGCGCAAAAGTGCCAAAAGCGCTTAAAAACCCTTAAAATCGCAACTTAACACGTAATTTCTAGCATAAGACTATGTTTTTAAATTCTAACCACTTCAACACAATAACATATACCAAATAGTATTGTGTGCCATGTTTCGTGCAAAACAAACCAAGGTTGAGCTACTTTATGCGCAAAAGTGCCAAAAGCGCTTAAAAACGCATAAAATCGCAACTTAACATGTAATTTCCAGCATATGACTATGATTTTCAATTCTAACCACTTCAACACAATAATATATACCAATTAGTGTTGTGTGCCAAGTTTCGTGCAAAACAAACCAAGTTTGAGTTACTTTATGCGCAAAAGTGCCACAAGCGCTTAAAAACGCATAAAATCGTAACTTAACACGTAATTTCTAGCATACGACCATGATTTTCAATTCTAACAACTTCAACACAATAATATATACCAAATAGTATTGTGTGCCATGTTTCGTGCAAAACAAACCAAGTTTAAGCTACTTTAAGCGCAAAAGTGTCAAAAGCGCTTAAAAACCCTTAAAATCGCAACTTACCATGTAATTTCCAGCATATGATTATGATTTTAAATTCTAACCACTTCAACACAATAATATATACCAATTAGTGTTGTGTGCCAAGTTTCGTGCAAAACAAACCAAGTTTGAGTTACTTTATGCATAAAAGTGCCAAAAGCGCTTAAAAAACCCTTAAAATTGTAACTTAACACGTAATTTCTAGCATACGACTATGATTTTCAATTCTAACAACTTCAACACAATAATATATACCAATTAGTGTTGTGTACCAAGTTTCGTGCAAAACAAACCAAGTTTGTGAGCCACTTTATACGCAAAAGTGCCAAAACGCTAAAAAACCCTTAAAATCACAACTTAACACGTAATTTCTAGCATACGACTATGATTTTCAATTCTAACCACTTCAACACAATAATATATACCAAATAGTATTGTATGGCAAGTTTCGTGCAAAACAAACCAAGTTTGAGCTACTTTATGCGCAAAAGTGCCAAAATCGCTTAAAAACGCATAAAATCGCAACTTAGCACGTAATTTCAAGTATACGACTATGATTTTCAATTTTAACCACTTCAACACAATAATATATACCAAATAGTATTGTATGCCAAGTTTCGTGGAAAACAAACTAAATTTGAGCTACTTTATGCGCAAAAGTTCCAAAAGCGCTTAAAAACGCATAAAATCGCAACTTAACACGTAATTTCTAGTAGATGACTATGATTTTCAATTTTAACCACTTCAAAACAATAGTATATACCAAATAATATTGTATGCCAAGTTTCATGCAAAACAAACCTAGTTTGAGCTACTTTATGCGAAAAAGTGCCAAAAACGCTTAAAAACGCATAAAATAGCAACTTAACACGTAATTTCTAGCATACGACTATGATTTTCTATTCTAACCACTTCAACACAATAATATATACCAAATAGTGTTGTTTGCCAAGTTGCTTGCAAAACAAACCAAGTTTGAGTTAATTTATGCGCAAAAGTGCCAAAAGCGCTTAAAAACCCTTAAAATCGCAACTTAACACGTAATTTCTAGCATAAGACTATGATTTTAAATTCTAACCACTTCAACACAATAATATATACCAAATAGTATTGTGTGCCATGTTTCGTGCAAAACAAACCAAGGTTGAGCTACTTTATGCGCAAAAGTGCCAAAAGCGCTTAAAAACGCATAAAATCGCAACTTAACATGTAATTTCCAGCATATGACTATGATTTTCAATTCTAACCACTTCAACACAATAATATATACCAATTAGTGTTGTGTGCGAAGTTTCGTGCAAAACAAACCTAGTTTTAGTTACTTTATGCGCAAAAGTGCCAAAAGCGCTTAAAAACCCTTAAAATCGGAACTTAACACCTAATTTCTAGCATACGACCATGATTTTCAATTCTAACAACTTCAACACAATAATATATATACCAAATAGTGTTGTGTGCCATGTTTTGTGCAAAACAAACCAAGTTTGAGCTACATTATGCGCAAAAGTGCCAAAAGCGCTTAAAAACTCTTAAAATCGCAACTTAACACGTAATTTCTAGCATACGACTATGATTTTCAATTCTAACCACTTCAACACAATAATATATACCAAATAGTGTTGTTGCCAAGTTTCGTGCAAAACAAACATAGTTTGAGCTACTTTATGCGCAAAAGTGCCAAAAGCGCTTAATAACGCATAAAATCGCAACTTAACATGTAATTTCCAGCATATGACTATGATTTTCAATTCTAACCACTTCAACACAATAATATATACCAATTAGTGTTGTGTGCCAAGTTTCGTGCAAAACAAACCAAGTTTGAATTACTTTATGCGCAAAAGTGCCAAAAGCGCTTAAAAACCCATAAAATCGTAACTTAACACGTAATTTCTAGCATACGACCATGATCTTCAATTCTAACAACTTCAACACAATAATATATACCAAATAGTGATGTGTGCCAAGTTTCGTGCAAAACAAACCAAGTTTGAGCTACTTTATGCGCAAAAGTGCCAAAAGCGCTTAAAAACCCTTAAAATCGCAACTTACCATGTAATTTCCAGCATATGATTATGATTTTAAATTCTAACCACTTCAACACAATAATATATACCAATTAGTGTTGTGTGCCAAGTTTCGTGCAAAACAAACCAAGTTTGAGTTACTTTATGCGTAAAAGTGCCAAAAGCACTTAAAAACCCTTAAAATTGTAACTTAACACGTAATTTCTAGCATATGACTATGATTTTCAATTCTAACAACTTCAACACAATAATATATACCAATTAGTGTTGTGTGTCAAGTTTCGTGCAAAACAAACCAAGTTTGTGAGCCACTTTATGCGCAAAAGTGCCAAAACGCTAAAAAACCCTTAAAATCGCAACTTAACACGTAATTTCTAGCATACGAGTATGATTTAAATTCTAACCACTTCAACACAATAATATATACCAAATAGTATTGTATGCCAAGTTTCGTGCAAAACAAACCAAGTTTGAGCTACTTTATGCGCAAAAGTGCCAAGAACGTTTAAAAACGCATAAAATAGCAACTTAACACGTAATTTCTAGCATACGATTATGATTTTTAATTCTAACCACTTCTATACAATAATACATACCAAATAGTGTTTTGTGCCAAGTTTCGTGGAAAACAAACCAAGTTTCTTAGCTACTTTATGCGCAAAAGTTCCAAAAGCGCTTAAAAACCCTTAAAATCGCAACTTAACACGTAAATTTTAGCGTACGACTATATCTTTAAATTCTAACCACTTCAACACAATAATATATACCAAATAGTGTTGTGTGCCAAGTTTCGTGCAAAACAAACCAAGTTTGAGCTACTTTATGCGCAAAAGTGCCAAAAACGCTTAAAAACGCATAAAATAGCAACTTAACACGTAATTTCTAGCATACGACTATGATTTTAAATTCTAACCACTTCAACACAATAATATATACCAAATAGTGTTGTTTGCCAAGTTTCGTGCAAAACAAACCAAGTTTGAGTTAATTTATGCGCAAAAGTGCCAAAAGCGCTTTAAAACCCTTAAAATCGCAACTTAACACGTAATTTCTAGAATACGACTATTATTTTCAATTCTAATCACTTCCGCACAATAATATATACCAAATAGTATTGTGTGCCAAGTTTCGTTCAAAACAAACCAAGTTTGTGAGCTACTTTATGCGTAAAAGTGCCAAAAACGCTTAAAAATGCATAAAATCGCAACTTAAGATGTAATTTCTAGCATATCACTATGATATTCAATTCTAACCACTTCAACACAATAATATATATACCAAATAGTGTTGTGTGCCAAGTTTTGTGCAAAACAAACCAAGTTTGAGCTACTTTATGCGCAAAAGTGCCAAAAGCGCTTAAAAACCCTTAAAATCGCAACTTAACACGTAATTTCTAGCATAAGACTATGATTTTAAATTCTAACCACTTCAACACAATAATATATACCAAATAGTGTTGTTTGCCAAGTTTCGTGCAAAACAAACCAAGTTTGAGTTAATTTATGCGCAAAAGTGCCAAAAGCGCTTTAAAACCCTTAAAATCGCAACTTAACACGTAATTTCTAGAATACGACTATTATTTTCAATTCTAATCACTTCCGCACAATAATATATACCAAATAGTATTGTGTGCCAAGTTTCGTTCAAGACAAACCAAGTTTGTGAGCTACTTTATGCGTAAAAGTGCCAAAAACGCTTAAAAATGCATAAAATCGCAACTTAAGATGTAATTTCTAGCATATCACTATGATATTCAATTCTAACCACTTCAACACAATAATATATATACCAAATAGTGTTGTGTGCCAAGTTTTGTGCAAAACAAACCAAGTTTGAGCTACTTTATGCGCAAAAGTGCCAAAAGCGCTTAAAAACCCTTAAAATCGCAACTTACCATGTAATTTCCAGCATATGATTATGATTTTAAATTCTAACCACTTCAACACAATAATATATACCAATTAGTGTTGTGTGCCAAGTTTCGTGCAAAACAAACCAAGTTTGAGTTACTTTATGCGTAAAAGTGCCAAAAGCGCTTAAAAACCCTTAAAATTGTAACTTAACACGTAATTTCTAGCATATGACTATGATTTTCAATTCTAACAACTTCAACACAATAATATATACCAATTAGTGTTGTGTGTCAAGTTTCGTGCAAAACAAACCAAGTTTGTGAGCCACTTTATGCGCAAAAGTGCCAAAACGCTAAAAAACCCTTAAAATCGCAACTTAACACGTAATTTCTAGCATACGAGTATGATTTAAATTCTAACCACTTCAACACAATAATATATACCAAATAGTATTGTATGCCAAGTTTCGTGCAAAACAAACCAAGTTTGAGCTACTTTATGCGCAAAAGTGCCAAGAACGTTTAAAAACGCATAAAATAGCAACTTAACACGTAATTTCTAGCATACGATTATGATTTTTAATTCTAACCACTTCTATACAATAATACATACCAAATAGTGTTTTGTGCCAAGTTTCGTGGAAAACAAACCAAGTTTCTTAGCTACTTTATGCGCAAAAGTTCCAAAAGCGCTTAAAAACCCTTAAAATCGCAACTTAACACGTAAATTTTAGCGTACGACTATATCTTTCAATTCTAACCACTTCAACACAATAATATATACCAAATAGTGTTGTGTGCCAAGTTTCGTGCAAAACAAACCAAGTTTGAGCTACTTTATGCGCAAAAGTGCCAAAAACGCTTAAAAACGCATAAAATAGCAACTTAACACGTAATTTCTAGCATACGACTATGATTTTAAATTCTAACCACTTCAACACAATAATATATACCAAATAGTGTTGTTTGCCAAGTTTCGTGCAAAACAAACCAAGTTTGAGTTAATTTATGCGCAAAAGTGCCAAAAGCGCTTTAAAACCCTTAAAATCGCAACTTAACACGTAATTTCTAGAATACGACTATTATTTTCAATTCTAATCACTTCCGCACAATAATATATACCAAATAGTATTGTGTGCCAAGTTTCGTTCAAAACAAACCAAGTTTGTGAGCTACTTTATGCGTAAAAGTGCCAAAAACGCTTAAAAATGCATAAAATCGCAACTTAAGATGTAATTTCTAGCATATCACTATGATATTCAATTCTAACCACTTCAACACAATAATATATATACCAAATAGTGTTGTGTGCCAAGTTTTGTGCAAAACAAACCAAGTTTGAGCTACTTTATGCGCAAAAGTGCCAAAAGCGCTTAAAAACCCTTAAAATCGCAACTTACCATGTAATTTCCAGCATATGATTATGATTTTAAATTCTAACCACTTCAACACAATAATATATACCAATTAGTGTTGTGTGCCAAGTTTCGTGCAAAACAAACCAAGTTTGAGTTACTTTATGCGTAAAAGTGCCAAAAGCGCTTAAAAACCCTTAAAATTGTAACTTAACACGTAATTTCTAGCATATGACTATGATTTTCAATTCTAACAACTTCAACACAATAATATATACCAATTAGTGTTGTGTGTCAAGTTTCGTGCAAAACAAACCAAGTTTGTGAGCCACTTTATGCGCAAAAGTGCCAAAACGCTAAAAAACCCTTAAAATCGCAACTTAACACGTAATTTCTAGCATACGAGTATGATTTAAATTCTAACCACTTCAACACAATAATATATACCAAATAGTATTGTATGCCAAGTTTCGTGCAAAACAAACCAAGTTTGAGCTACTTTATGCGCAAAAGTGCCAAGAACGTTTAAAAACGCATAAAATAGCAACTTAACACGTAATTTCTAGCATACGATTATGATTTTTAATTCTAACCACTTCTATACAATAATACATACCAAATAGTGTTTTGTGCCAAGTTTCGTGGAAAACAAACCAAGTTTCTTAGCTACTTTATGCGCAAAAGTTCCAAAAGCGCTTAAAAACCCTTAAAATCGCAACTTAACACGTAAATTTTAGCGTACGACTATATCTTTCAATTCTAACCACTTCAACACAATAATATATACCAAATAGTGTTGTGTGCCAAGTTTCGTGCAAAACAAACCAAGTTTGAGCTACTTTATGCGCAAAAGTGCCAAAAACGCTTAAAAACGCATAAAATAGCAACTTAACACGTAATTTCTAGCATACGACTATGATTTTAAATTCTAACCACTTCAACACAATAATATATACCAAATAGTGTTGTTTGCCAAGTTTCGTGCAAAACAAACCAAGTTTGAGTTAATTTATGCGCAAAAGTGCCAAAAGCGCTTTAAAACCCTTAAAATCGCAACTTAACACGTAATTTCTAGAATACGACTATTATTTTCAATTCTAATCACTTCCGCACAATAATATATACCAAATAGTATTGTGTGCCAAGTTTCGTTCAAAACAAACCAAGTTTGTGAGCTACTTTATGCGTAAAAGTGCCAAAAACGCTTAAAAATGCATAAAATCGCAACTTAAGATGTAATTTCTAGCATATCACTATGATATTCAATTCTAACCACTTCAACACAATAATATATATACCAAATAGTGTTGTGTGCCAAGTTTTGTGCAAAACAAACCAAGTTTGAGCTACTTTATGCGCAAAAGTGCCAAAAGCGCTTAAAAACCCTTAAAATCGCAACTTAACACGTAATTTCTAGCATAAGACTATGATTTTAAATTCTAACCACTTCAACACAATAACATATACCAAATAGTATTGTGTGCCATGTTTCGTGCAAAACAAACCAAGGTTGAGCTACTTTATGCGCAAAAGTGCCAAAAGCGCTTAAAAACGCATAAAATCGCAACTTAACATGTAATTTCCAGCATATGACTATGATTTTCAATTCTAACCACTTCAACACAATAATATATACCAATTAGTGTTGTGTGCCAAGTTTCGTGCAAAACAAACCAAGTTTGAGTTACTTTATGCGCAAAAGTGCCACAAGCGCTTAAAAACGCATAAAATCGTAACTTAACAAGTAATTTCTAGCATACGACCATGATTTTCAATTCTAACAACTTCAACACAATAATATATACCAATTAGTGTTGTGTGCCAAGTTTCGTGCAAAACAAACCAAGTTTGTGAGCCACTTTATACGCAAAAGTGCCAAAACGCTAAAAAACCATTAAAATCGCAACTTAACACGTAATTTCTAGCATACGACTATGATTTTCAATTCTAACCACTTCAACACAATAATATATACCAAATAGTATTGTATGGCAAGTTTCGTGCAAAACAAACCAAGTTTGAGCTACTTTATGCGCAAAAGTGCCTAAAACGCTTAAAAACGCATAAAATAGCAACTTAACACGTAATTTCTAGCATACGACTATGATTTTCAATTCTAACCACTTCAACACAATAATATATACCAAATGGTATTATGTGCCAAGTTTCGTGCAAAACAAACCAATTTTGAGCTACTTTACGCGCAAAAATGCCAAAAGCGCTTAAAAACCCTAAAAATCGCAACTTAACACGTAATTTCTAGCATACGACTATGATTTTCAATTCTAACCACTTCAATACAATAATACATACCAAATAGTGTTGTGTGCCAAGTTTCGTGGAAAACAAACCAAGTTTGTGAGCTACTTTATGCGCAAAAGTTCCAAAAGCGCTTAAAAACCCTTAAAATCGCAACTTAACATGTAATTTCCAGTATATGACTATGATTTTCAATTCTAACCACTTCAACACAATAATATATACTAATTAGTGTTGTGTGCCAAGTTTCGTGCAAAACAAACCAAGTTTGAGTTACTTTAAGGGCAAAAGTGCCAAAAGCGCTTAAAAACGCATAAAATCGTAACTTAACACGTAATTTCTAGCATACGACTATGATTTTCAATTCTAACCACTTCAACACAATAATATATACCAAATAGTATTGTATGCCAAGTTTCGTGCAAAACAAACAAAGTTTGAGCTACTTTATGCGCAAAAATGCCAAAAACGCTTAAAAACGCATAAAATAGCAACTTAACACGTAATTTCTAGCATACGACTATGATTTTCAATTCTAACCACTTCAACACAATAATATATACCAAATAGTGTTGTGCGCCAAGTTTCGTGCAAAACAAACCAAGTTTGAGCTACTTTATGAGCAAAAATGCCAAAAGTGCTTAAAAACCCTTAAAATCGCAACTTAACACGTAATTTCTAGCATACGACTATGATTTTCAATTCTAACCACTTCAACACAATAATACATACCAAATAGTGTTGTGTGCCAAGTTTTGTGGAAAACAAACCAAGTTTGTTAGTTACTTTATGCGCAAAAGTTCCAAAAGCGCTTAAAAATCCTTAAAATCGCAACTTCACACGTAAATTTTAGCATACGACTATGATTTTCAATTCTAACCACTTCAACACAATAATATATACCAAATAGTGTTGTGTGCCAAGTTTCGTGCAAAACAAACAAGGTTTGAGCTAGTTTATGCGCAAAAGTGCCAAAAACGCTTAAAAAAAGCATAAAATAGCAACTTAACACGTAATTTCGAGCATACGACTATGATTTTCAATTCTAACCACTTCAACACAATAATATATACCAAATTAGTGTTGTGTGCCAAGTTTCGTGCAAAACAAACCAAGTTTGTGAGCCACTTTATACGCAAAAGTGCCAAAACGCTAAAAAAACCCTTAAAATCGCAACTTAACACGTAATTTCTAGCATACGACTATGATTTTCAATTCTAACCACTTCAACAAGATAATATATACCAAATAGTATTGTATGGCAAGTTTCGTGCAAAACAAACCAAGTTTGAGCTACTTTATGCGCAAAAGTGCCTAAAACGCTTAAAAACGCATAAAATAGCAACTTAACACGTAATTTCTAGCATACGACTATGATTTTCAATTCTAACCACTTCAACACAATAATATATACCAAATGGTATTATGTGCCAAGTTTCGTGCAAAACAAACCAAGTTTGAGCTACTTTATGCGCAAAAATGCCAAAAGCACTTAAAAAACCCTAAAAATCGCAACTTAACACGTAATTTCTAGCATACGACTATGATTTTCAATTCTAACCACTTCAATACAATAATACATACCAAATAGTGTTGTGTGCCAAGTTTCGTGGAAAACAAACCAAGTTTGTGAGCTACTTTATGCGCAAAAGTTCCAAAAGCGCTTAAAAACCCTTAAAATCGCAACTTAACATGTAATTTCCAGTATATGACTATGATTTTCAATTCTAACCACTTCAACACAATAATATCTACTAATTAGTGTTGTGTGCCAAGTTTCGTGCAAAACAAACCAAGTTTGAGTTACTTTAAGGGCAAAAGTGCCAAAAGCGCTTAAAAACGCATAAAATCGTAACTTAACACGTAATTTCTAGCATACGACTATGATTTTCAATTCTAACCACTTCAACACAATAATATATACCAAATAGTATTGTATGCCAAGTTTCGTGCAAAACAAACCAAGTTTGAGCTACTTTATGCGCAAAAATGCCAAAAACGCTTAAAAACGCATAAAATAGCAACTTAACACGTAATTTCTAGCATACGACTATGATTTTCAATTCTAACCACTTCAACACAATAATATATACCAAATAGTGTTGTGTGCCAAGTTTCGTGCAAAACAAACCAAGTTTGAGCTACTTTATGAGCAAAAATGCCAAAAGTGCTTAAAAACCCTTAAAATCGCAACTTAACACGTAATTTCTAGCATACGACTATGATTTTCAATTCTAACCACTTCAACACAATAATACATACCAAATAGTGTTGTGTGCCAAGTTTTGTGGAAAACAAACCAAGTTTGTTAGTTACTTTATGCGCAAAAGTTCCAAAAGCGCTTAAAAATCCTTAAAATCGCAACTTCACACGTAAATTTTAGCATACGACTATGATTTTCAATTCTAACCACTTCAACACAATAATATATACCAAATAGTGTTGTGTGCCAAGTTTCGTGCAAAACAAACAAGGTTTGAGCTAGTTTATGCGCAAAAGTGCCAAAAACGCTTAAAAAAGCATAAAATAGCAACTTAACACGTAATTTCGAGCATACGACTATGATTTTCAATTCTAACCACTTCAACACAATAATATATACCAAATAGTGTTGTGTGACAAGTTTCGTTCAAAACAAACCAAGTTTGTGAGCTACTTTATGCGTAAAAGTGCCAAAAACGTTTAAAAACGCATAAAATCGCAACTTAACATGTAATTTCTAGCATATGACTATGATATTCAATTCTAAACACTTCAACACAATAATATATATACTAAATAGTGTTGTGTGCCAAGTTTTGTGCAAAACAAACCAAGTTTGAGCTACTTTATGCGCAAAAGTGCCAAAAGCGCTTAAAAACCCTTAAAATCGCAACTTAACCCGTAATTTCTGGCATACGACTATGATTTTCAATTCTAACCACTTCAACACAATAATATATACCAAATAGTGTTGTTGCCAAGTTTCGTGCAAAACAAACCAAGTTTGAGCCACTTTATGCGCAAAAGTGCCAAAAGCGCTTAAAAACGCATAAAATCGCAACTTAACATGTAATTTCCAGCATATGACTATGATTTTCAATTCTAACCACTTCAACACAATAATATATACCAATTAGTGTTGTGTGCCATTTTCGTGCAAAACAAACCAAGTTTGAGTTACTTTATGCGCAAAAGTGCCAAAACGCTAAAAAAACCCTTAAAATCGCAACTTAACTCGTAATTTCTAGCATACGACTATGATTTTCAATTCTACCCACTTCAACACAATAATATATATCAAATAGTATTGTATGCCTAGTTTTGTGCAAAACAAACCAAGTTTGAGCTACTTTATGCGCAAAAGTGCCAAAAACGCTTAAAAACCCTTAAAATCGCAACTTAACACGTAATTTCTAGCATACGACTATGATTTTCAATTCTAACCACTTCAATACAATAATACATACCAAATAGTGTTGTGTGCCAAGTTTCGTGGAAAACAAACCAAGTTTGTTAGCTACTTTATGCGCAAAAATTCAAAAGCGCTTAAAAACCCTTAAAATCGCAACTTAACACGTAAATTTTAGCATACGACTATGATTTTCAATTCTAACCACTTCAACACAATAATATATACCAAATAGTGTTGTGTGCCAAGTTTCGTGCAAAACAAACCAAGGTTGAGCTACTTTATGCGCAAAAGTACCAAAAGCGCTTAAAAACGCATAAAATCGCAACTTAACATGTAATTTCCAGCATATGACTATGATTTTCAATTCTAACCACTTCAACACAATAATATATACCAATTAGTGTTGTGTGCGAAGTTTCGTGCAAAACAAACCTAGTTTTAGTTACTTTATGTGCAAAAGTGCCAAAAGCGCTTAAAAACCCTTAAAATCGGAACTTAACACCTAATTTCTAGCATACGACCATGATTTTCAATTCTAACAACTTCAACACAATAATATATATACCAAATAGTGTTGTGTGCCATGTTTTGTGCAAAACAAACCAAGTTTGAGCTACATTATGCGCAAAAGTGCCAAAAGCGCTTAAAAACTCTTAAATTCGCAACTTAACACGTAATTTCTAGCATACGACTATGATTTTCAATTCTAACCACTTCAACACAATAATATTTGGAGTTTCGTGCAAAACAAACCAAGGTTGAGCTACTTTATGCGCAAAAGTGCCAAAAGCGCTTAAAAACGCATAAAATCGCAACTTAACATGTAATTTCCAGCATATGACTATGATTTTCAATTCTAACCACTTCAACACAATAATATATACCAATTAGTGTTGTGTGCCAAGTTTCGTGCAAAACAAACCAAGTTTAAGTTACTTTATGCGCAAAAGTGCCAAAAGCGCTTAAAAACGCATAAAATCGTAACTTAACACGTAATTTCTAGCATACGACCATGATCTTCAATTCTAACAACTTCAACACAATAATATATACCAAATAGTGTTGTGTGCCAAGTTTCGTGCAAAACAAACCAAGTTTGAGCTACTTTATGCGCAAAAGTGCCAAAAGCGCTTAAAAACCCTTAAAATAGCAACTTACCATGTAATTTCCAGCATATGATTATGATTTTAAATTCTAACAACTGCAACACAATAATATATACCAATTAGTGTTGTGTGTCAAGTTTCGTGCAAAACAAACCAAGTTTGTGAGCCACTTTATGCGCAAAAGTGCCAAAACGCTAAAAAACCCTTAAAATCGCAACTTAACACGTAATTTCTAGCATACGAGTATGATTTCAATTCTAACCACTTTAACAATATAATATATACCAAATAGTATTGTATGCCAAGTTTCGTGCAAAACAAACCAAGTTTGAGCTACTTTATGCGCAAAAGTGCCAAGAATGCTTAACAACGCATAAAATAGCAACTTAACACGTAATTTCTAGCATACGATTATGATTTTTAATTCTAACCACTTCAATACAATAATACATACCAAATAGTGTTTTGTGCCAAGTTTCGTGGAAAACAAACCAAGTTTCTTAGCTACTTTATGCGCAAAAGTTCCAAAAGCGCTTAAAAACCCTTAAAATCGCAACTTAACACGTAAATTTTAGCGTACGACTATGATTTTCAAATCTAACCACTTCAACACAATAATATATACCAAATAGTGTTGTGTGCCAAGTTTCGGGCAAAACAAACCAAGTTTGAGCTACTTTATGCGCAAAAGTGCCAAAAACGCTTAAAAACGCATAAAATAGCAACTTAACACGTAATTTCTAGCATACGACTATGATTTTCAATTCTAACCACTTCAACACAATAATATATACCAAATAGTGTTGTTTGCCAAGTTTCGTGCAAAACAAACCAAGTTTGAGTTAATTTATGCGCAAAAGTGCCAAAAGCGCTTTAAAACCCTTAAAATCGCAACTTAACACGTAATTTCTAGAATACGACTATTATTTTCAATTCTAATCACTTCCGCACAATAATATATACCAAATAATATTGTGTGCCAAGTTTCGTTCAAAACAAACCAAGTTTGTGAGCTACTTTATGCGTAAAAGTGCCAAAAACGCTTAAAAATGCATAAAATCGCAACTTAACATGTAATTTCTAGCATATGACTATGATATTCAATTCTAACCACTTCAACACAATAATATATATACCAAATAGTGTTGTGTGCCATGTTTTGTGCAAAACAAACCAAGTTTGAGCTACTTTATGCGCAAAAGTGCCAAAAGCGCTTAAAAACCCTTAAAATCGCAACTTAACACGTAATTTCTAGCATAAGACTATGTTTTTAAATTCTAACCACTTCAACACAATAACATATACCAAATAGTATTGTGTGCCATGTTTCGTGCAAAACAAACCAAGGTTGAGCTACTTTATGCGCAAAAGTGCCAAAAGCGCTTAAAAACGCATAAAATCGCAACTTAACATGTAATTTCCAGCATATGACTATGATTTTCAATTCTAACCACTTCAACACAATAATATATACCAATTAGTGTTGTGTGCCAAGTTTCGTGCAAAACAAACCAAGTTTGAGTTACTTTATGCGCAAAAGTGCCACAAGCGCTTAAAAACGCATAAAATCGTAACTTAACACGTAATTTCTAGCATACGACCATGATTTTCAATTCTAACAACTTCAACACAATAATATATACCAAATAGTGTTGTGTGCCATGTTTCGTGCAAAACAAACCAAGTTTAAGCTACTTTAAGCGCAAAAGTGTCAAAAGCGCTTAAAAACCCTTAAAATCGCAACTTACCATGTAATTTCCAGCATATGATTATGATTTTAAATTCTAACCACTTCAACACAATAATATATACCAATTAGTGTTATGTGCCAAGTTTCGTGCAAAACAAACCAAGTTTGAGTTACTTTATGCATAAAAGTGCCAAAAGCGCTTAAAAACCCTTAAAATTGTAACTTAACACGTAATTTCTAGCATATGACTATGATTTTCAATTCTAACAACTTCAACACAATAATATATACCAATTAGTGTTGTGTACCAAGTTTCGTGCAAAACAAACCAAGTTTGTGAGCCACTTTATACGCAAAAGTGCCAAAACGCTAAAAAACCCTTAAAATCACAACTTAACACGTAATTTCTAGCATACGACTATGATTTTCAATTCTAACCACTTCAACACAATAATATATACCAAACAGTATTGTATGGCAAGTTTCGTGCAAAACAAACCAAGTTTGAGCTACTTTATGCGCAAAAGTGCCAAAATCGCTTAAAAACGCATAAAATCGCAACTTAGCACGTAATTTCAAGTATACGACTATGATTTTCAATTTTAACCACTTCAACACAATAATATATACCAAATAGTATTGTATGCCAAGTTTCGTGGAAAACAAACTAAATTTGAGCTACTTTATGCGCAAAAGTTCCAAAAGCGCTTAAAAACGCATAAAATCGCAACTTAACACGTAATTTCTAGTAGACGACTATGATTTTCAATTTTAACCACTTCAAAACAATAGTATATACCAAATAATATTGTATGCCAAGTTTCATGCAAAACAAACCTAGTTTGAGCTACTTTATGCGAAAAAGTGCCAAAAACGCTTAAAAACGCATAAAATAGCAACTTAACACGTAATTTCTAGCATACGACTATGATTTTCTATTCTAACCACTTCAACACAATAATATATACCAAATAGTGTTGTTTGCCAAATTGCTTGCAAAACAAACCAAGTTTGAGTTAATTTATGCGCAAAAGTGCCAAAAGCGCTTAAAAACCCTTAAAATCGCAACTTAACACGTAATTTCTAGCATAAGACTATGATTTTAAATTCTAACCACTTCAACACAATAATATATACCAAATAGTATTGTGTGCCATGTTTCGTGCAAAACAAACCAAGGTTGAGCTACTTTATGCGCAAAAGTGCCAAAAGCGCTTAAAAACGCATAAAATCGCAACTTAACATGTAATTTCCAGCATATGACTATGATTTTCAATTCTAACCACTTCAACACAATAATATATACCAATTAGTGTTGTGTGCGAAGTTTCGTGCAAAACAAACCTAGTTTTAGTTACTTTATGCGCAAAAGTGCCAAAAGCGCTTAAAAACCCTTAAAATCGGAACTTAACACCTAATTTCTAGCATACGACCATGATTTTCAATTCTAACAACTTCAACACAATAATATATATACCAAATAGTGTTGTGTGCCATGTTTTGTGCAAAACAAACCAAGTTTGAGCTACATTATGCGCAAAAGTGCCAAAAGCGCTTAAAAACTCTTAAAATCGCAACTTAACACGTAATTTCTAGCATACGACTATGATTTTCAATTCTAACCACTTCAACACAATAATATATACCAAATAGTGTTGTTGCCAAGTTTCGTGCAAAACAAACATAGTTTGAGCTACTTTATGCGCAAAAGTGCCAAAAGCGCTTAATAACGCATAAAATCGCAACTTAACATGTAATTTCCAGCATATGACTATGATTTTCAATTCTAACCACTTCAACACAATAATATATACCAATTAGTGTTGTGTGCCAAGTTTCGTGCAAAACAAACCAAGTTTGAATTACTTTATGCGCAAAAGTGCCAAAAGCGCTTAAAAACCCATAAAATCGTAACTTAACACGTAATTTCTAGCATACGACCATGATCTTCAATTCTAACAACTTCAACACAATAATATATACCAAATAGTGATGTGTGCCAAGTTTCGTGCAAAACAAACCAAGTTTGAGCTACTTTATGCGCAAAAGTGCCAAAAGCGCTTAAAAACCCTTAAAATCGCAACTTACCATGTAATTTCCAGCATATGATTATGATTTTAAATTCTAACCACTTCAACACAATAATATATACCAATTAGTGTTGTGTGCCAAGTTTCGTGCAAAACAAACCAAGTTTGAGTTACTTTATGCGGTAAAAGTGCCAAAAGCGCTTAAAAACCCTTAAAATTGTAACTTAACACGTAATTTCTAGCATATGACTATGATTTTCAATTCTAACAACTTCAACACAATAATATATACCAATTAGTGTTGTGTGTCAAGTTTCGTGCAAAACAAACCAAGTTTGTGAGCCACTTTATGCGCAAAAGTGCCAAAACGCTAAAAAACCCTTAAAATCGCAACTTAACACGTAATTTCTAGCATACGAGTATGATTTAAATTCTAACCACTTCAACACAATAATATATACCAAATAGTATTGTATGCCAAGTTTTGTGCAAAACAAACCAAGTTTGAGCTACTTTATGCGCAAAAGTGCCAAGAACGTTTAAAAACGCATAAAATAGCAACTTAACACGTAATTTCTAGCATACGATTATGATTTTTAATTCTAACCACTTCTATACAATAATACATACCAAATAGTGTTTTGTGCCAAGTTTCGTGGAAAACAAACCAAGTTTCTTAGCTACTTTATGCGCAAAAGTTCCAAAAGCGCTTAAAAACCCTTAAAATCGCAACTTAACACGTAAATTTTAGCGTACGACTATATCTTTCAATTCTAACCACTTCAACACAATAACATATACCAAATAGTGTTGTGTGCCAAGTTTCGTGCAAAACAAACCAAGTTTGAGCTACTTTATGCGCAAAAGTGCCAAAAACGCTTAAAAACGCATAAAATAGCAACTTAACACGTAATTTCTAGCATACGACTATGATTTTAAATTCTAACCACTTCAACACAATAATATATACCAAATAGTGTTGTTTGCCAAGTTTCGTGCAAAACAAACCAAGTTTGAGTTAATTTATGCGCAAAAGTGCCAAAAGCGCTTTAAAACCCTTATAATCGCATCTTAACACGTAATTTCTAGAATACGACTATTATTTTCAATTCTAATCACTTCCGCACAATAATATATACCAAATAGTATTGTGTGCCAAGTTTCGTTCAAAACAAACCAAGTTTGTGAGCTACTTTATGCGTAAAAGTGCCAAAAACGCTTAAAAATGCATAAAATCGCAACTTAAGATGTAATTTCTAGCATATCACTATGATATTCAATTCTAACCACTTCAACACAATAATATATATACCAAATAGTGTTGTGTGCCAAGTTTTGTGCAAAACAAACCAAGTTTGAGCTACTTTATGCGCAAAAGTGCCAAAAGCGCTTAAAAACCCTTAAAATCGCAACTTAACACGTAATTTCTAGCATAAGACTATGATTTTAAATTCTAACCACTTCAACACAATAATATATACCAAATAGTGTTGTTTGCCAAGTTTCGTGCAAAACAAACCAAGTTTGAGTTAATTTATGCGCAAAAGTGCCAAAAGCGCTTTAAAACCCTTAAAATCGCAACTTAACACGTAATTTCTAGAATACGACTATTATTTTCAATTCTAATCACTTCCGCACAATAATGTATACCAAATAGTATTGTGTGCCAAGTTTCGTTCAAAACAAACCAAGTTTGTGAGCTACTTTATGCGTAAAAAGTGCCAAAAACGCT
>NC_080057.1:10275011-10282511 GCF_026212465.1 Amaranthus tricolor
AATCAATTATGTTGTGCTTTGAATGGTACTGAGTTCAATCGAGTTTCTTCATGTACAAGTGCTAAAGAAATATGGGACAAGTTGGTTGTGACATACGAAGGAACAAGTCAAGTAAAGGAAACAAAGATCAACATCCTCATGCATCAATACGAAATGTTTAAAATGAAAAAGGATGAGAATATAAATGAAATGTTTACTCGTTTTACTTTGATTACTAATAGTTTGAATTCTCTTGGAAAAACTTTTACTAATGCAGAAAAAGTCCAGAAGGTCTTAAGGTGTCTTCCAAGATCTAAATGGGGACCAAAAGTAACAGCCATAGAAGAAGCTCAAGACTTGAGAGTTCTATCGCTTGACGATCTCCTTGGAAAACTCACAACACATGAACTTACCCTACATGATGATGGAGATAATGATGTAATACCTTCCATGAAAAATCTTGCATTAAAGGCAAAGAAACATCATGAATCCTCAAGTGATAGTGAAGATAGCGATGATGAGGAAGATCCATTTGCGTTAATTACAAAAGGTCTTGAAGGAATTATGAAGATGCGAAAACGATTTAAGAAATTCAAATCCAGAAATAAAGGTAAGTCTTCTAATTCTAATTCAAATTTTAAGACTAACAAACTTGCTTGTTTTGAATGTGGTTCTACAGAACATATCGTAAAGGACTGTCCTAAGAAGAAAAGGCAATCCTACAAAAAGAACAAAAACAAACAAGCGATGGTTGCAACTTGGAGTGATTCCGAAGTATCATCCGAATCTAAAAATGAAGATGGACAAGCTCATGTATGTCTTATGGCTGATAATGATGACAATGATGATTTAGATCAAAATCACAAAGAGGTACGTGAATATCTTAACACATGCACAAAAGATGAATTGGTTATAACACTCCTAAATATGTTTCAAATTGAGAAAATTTTAAAAGATGAGAAAAACATTTTGGAAGATCGAATACGTCATTATGCTGAAGGTTGTGAAGAAATTATAAATAAAAATAATTCGCTAAAGGCTGAAAAATCAAATCTTGAAAAGACTGTCAAGGTCTTGAAAGAACAGAATCTCAGTCAGACTAAACAGCTTATTGATCTTAAAAATGAGAACAATGATCTTGAAGCCAGGATCAAAACCTTGACACTGGAATCTGAGAAAAATCTACAAGCATTAAACAAGCTTAATGAGTCTGAATCTAAACTTACTAAAATGCTTACACAACAAAAATCAACTAGTGATAAACGTGGTATTGGTTATAATCATGTTACACATAACTATAAGAGTAAAACCACATTTGTAAAAGGTGCAAATAAACATAAACGTACTCCTACTTGCACATTTTGTTGCAAAAAAGGACATATAAGATTTGCATGTCCTTACAGACGTAAAGACGATTATATTATCAAGAATTCCTTTCCTTTTGAATTACGTGAACAGATAAAGCAAATATGGGTTCCTAAAGGAACAAGACCACCCAACATGGTCTATCCCGAATATGGTTCCAAATTTGTCACTTGGATAGCCAAGTAAGGTTGAGAAAGGTTATTTTCTTTTGTTTTGTAGGATAAACAAAAATGGATTCTGGATAGTGGATGCTCGAGGCATATGAGTGGTAAAATATCTTTATTTTCTGAAATTAAAGAAAAATGCAATGGCTCAATCACCTTAGGAGATAAAGGTAAATGCAAAATTTTAGGCGTTGGTAAAATTGGTAAGAATCCATCTAAAACTATTGACAATGTTTATTTAGTTGAAGGTCTAAAATTTAATTTGCTAAGTGTGTCTCAACTATGTGATAAAGGTAATGAAGTAATTTTTGACAAAGAAAAATGTATTGTTAAAAATCCCAATACTGGAGATACTCTCATTACTGCTCTTAGAAATGATAATGTTTATGCTTTGAATACTAACGAAATTGAAGTGCAGAATTTCAAGTGTTTGAAAGCTATTACAGATAATCCAAAACTTTGGCATAGACGTCTTGGCCATATCAATACTCACACCATGCTGAAGTTGGTAAGTAAAGATTTAGTTAAGGGACTTCCAGCTCTTGACTATAAACAATGTTCTATTTGTGACGCATGCATTAAAGGTAAACAAGTAAGAAGTTCATTTAAACCGAAGAAAATGGTAAGTACATCAAGACCATGTGAACTATTACATATTGATTTATGTGGACCAATGCGTGTACAGAGCATAAGAGGTAAATCTTATATCCTAGTTATAGTTGATGATTATTCTAGATTTACGTGGGTTGATTTTCTAAAGGATAAAAGTGAAGCCTTGAAACTGTTTTCAAGACGTTGTAAAGAGATGCAAACTCAACTGAACCTTCCAATAGTCTCGGTTAGAAGTGACCATGGAAGAGAGTTTGATCAATTAGGCTTTGACTCCTTTTGTGAAAAATATGGTATAACCCATAACTTTTCAGCTCCTAGGACACCTCAACAAAACGGTGTAGTTGAAAGGAAAAATCGAACTTTAGAAGAGATGGCAAGAACAATGCTTATTGAAAATGGATTAGCTAAACACTATTGGGCTGAAGCTGTTAACACAGCTAATTATGTTTTAAATAGATGCCTTATAAGACCCATACTTAAGAAAACTCCCTATGAGTTATTCAAAGGAAGAAAACCGAATATAGCATACTTTAAACCATTTGGTTGCAAATGTTTTATTCATAATAATGGTAAAGACAATTTAGGTAAATTTGATGCTAGAAGTGATGAAGGTACATTTCTTGGATACTCACTTAATAGTAAAGCTTATCGAGTGCTAAACAAACGTACAGGTTTAGTTGAAGAAAGTATACATGTTGTTTTTGATGAATCCGAAAATGCAACTTTAAGTGAAGGTTTTAAAGAGTTAAACCTTAATAAACATTTTGATGATTTAAGTGATGATGAACTGGATATTAAAAATGCTAATGAAGTTAAAAAGATTAACATGCAGGATACCATACAAAGTATTGTGGATGAAGGAAAACAGGTTGTTAACATTGAAGACTCACAGTCTGATCTTGAGACCCAACCTCAAGATCTTGAGATAGTTCCTGAACATACTGTTTTGGGTACACCAATTAGAAATACTTCAAATGAAGTAAGTACAAGTTCATTAAATGAAAACACACCATCCATACTACGAAGAAGAACTAGAAAGTCATATCAACATCCTCCAGAGAACATTATAAGTGATCCAAACAAAGGTACACAAACTCGATCCTCTCTTAAGAATCTATGTGCATTTTCTGCTTTTGTTTCTCTCATAGAACCTAAAGATGTTAAAGAAGCATTACAAGAACCAGAGTGGATCATTGCAATGCAAAATGAATTAAATGAATTCGAAAGGAACAAAGTTTGGGATCTAGTTGAAAGACCTCCAGATCGTACTATTATTGGAACAAGATGGGTCTTTCGTAATAAACTTAATGAGGATGGAAATATTGTAAGGAATAAAGCAAGACTGGTAGCTCAAGGCTATAATCAAGAAGAAGGAATAGATTATGATGAAACTTTCGCACCTGTGGCAAGGTTAGAATCTATCCGTATTATGCTTGCTTTTGCTTCATACATGAATATTAAACTATATCAAATGGATGTTAAATGTGCATTCTTAAATGGATACTTGCAAGAAGAAGTATATGTTAAACAACCACCCGGCTTTGAAAATTCTGATCTACCTAATCATGTGTTCAAACTAAATAAAGCGTTATATGGCTTGAAACAAGCTCCAAGAGCTTGGTATGACAGATTTAGCTCACATCTACTTGAAAATGAATTTCAACGAGGTAAAATTGATAAAACTCTTTTCATTAAAACTAAAGGAAAAGATATTTTAGTTGTTCAAGTATATGTTGATGATATATTGTTTGGAGCTACTAATGATTCTTTGTGCAAGGAATTTTCTGAGATTATGTGCAAAGAGTTTGAAATGAGCATGATGGGAGACTTAACATTCTTTCTTGGACTACAAATAAAGCAAAAGAAAGATGGCATATTTATTTGTCAAAATAAATATGTTAGAGATTTATTGAAAAAGTACAATATGGATCAATGTAAAGAAGTTAATACGCCTATGAGTACAACACTAAGTTTGGACCAAGATATAAATGGTAAGAGTGTTGATCAAAAGACTTATAGAGGTATGATTGGTTCTTTATTGTATTTAACTGCTAGTCGTCCTGATATCATGTTTAGTGTTTGCTTATGTGCTCGTTTTCAAGCTAACCCAAAAGAATCTCACTTAACAGCAGTTAAGAGAATCTTTAGATATTTATATGGGACTAAAGACTTTGGTCTATGGTACCCTAGCTGTGGAAATTTTAGTTTGATTGGTTTTTCAGATGCTGATTATGCTGGATATAAAGTTGATAGAAAAAGCACCTCAGGATCGTGTCAGTTCTTAGGAAATTCATTGATCTCTTGGTATTCTAAAAAGCAAAATTCAGTTGCTTTATCTACAGCTGAAGCTGAATACATAGCTGCCGGTGCATGTTGCTCTCAAATTTTATGGATTGCTCAACAACTTAGAGACCTTGGAATTGATTTCAAAGGCATACCAATAAGATGTGATAATACAAGTGCAATTTGTATTACAAAGAATCCTGTGCAACATTCTCGAACAAAACACATTGAGGTACGTCACCATTTTATAAGGGATCATGTTGAAAAAGGTAACATTTCTTTATCTTTTATATCTACTGAAAATCAATTAGCGGATATATTTACAAAACCTTTAAGTGCTGATCGTTTTGCTTATATACGTATGGAACTTGGCATGCTAAATGATGTTGCATGAATTAAGGGGGAGTTGTAACAAAGAGTAATATCTTAGAGTAATGGCATATGAGTAAAAGGATTGAGACGTTAATTACATAAAAAAACCAAGTATGTATTAAGGGGGAGTATTACGTATTATTGTGATCATATATGTGTTTATGCATATTTTTGAGAATTGAAAATTTGATTTCAATTTCTTAAAAAATTATTATTATTTGTTTTATAAATATGGGATTTATAATTGAATACCTTTAATTAATAAAGGATATTTAATTATTTTAAAACAAAATTGTTTGTTTCGATTAGTTGAGAACATCATCAATGCGTTAAAATTGTGTTCATTATTTTGGTTAATAAATTCAATTAATCTCATAATTGTATTTCCACTAATTCACGGTTGAAAACCAAAATCAAATGCTTGTTCACCATGATGCACAAACCGGTCAAGCTTCACACACACACACACCCTTTGCATTCTCTTGTGTTGTCAAATCAATCAATTTAATGAAAGTACAAATGCATGTACTATACTCCTTAAAAGAGAGTAAAACGCTTTACTCATTCATTTACTCACAAAATTTTTTTCTGATTTTCTCTCAAAACCGTCTCTTGCACTTTCCCTTTCAAGCTTTTCATACTCTACTTCAATGGCACCTAAAAGAAGGATGAGTAGATCCTCTTCAAAATCCGAAAAAGGAGAATCATCTAAATCACAAATGGCTGAACCTATAACCCCTGTTGTTTCACCATTACACACTTTTGATGTTCCTAAACAATGGTTCGAAAATCATACTGCTTATGGGAGATGGGTTGATATTTTTCGACAAAGATTACTTTCCTTTGTTGATATACTTGATTATAATTTCTTTCTGTTTGAAGACTTTGAAATAATCTCTGTTTTTATTCAATCTACTCCTGGTATGTTATTAAGTCCTGGTTCTACTACCTATCCAACTCTTGTGAAAGTATTCTATTCAAACTTATCTTTTGTTATGATTGAAGGAGAACATGCTTTAAGAAGTTTTGTTAAGGGTCAAGAGATTGTGATTTCAAAAACCCTAATGAATGATATTTTCAAATTTTCTCATAAATCTGATGATCAAACTCCTAATATTTTGGCGTTACAAAATGCTAGGGATATGTTCATACTTGAATCTTATTCTGATTTCTCTTCTACTAAACAGTTAACACATAATGCTTTGAATTTAAATGGTAAATTGTTACACTACATTCTTGTAAGAACCGTTTTCTCTCGTAACACTTCTTGTGAATTGGTTACTGATGCTCATCTTATACTGATGTGGAAGATTGCTTCTCTGAAAAATGTTGATTTTTCTTCTATTATTTTCTCCACAATGCGATTTTGTTGCTCACATTCTCGCAATTGCTCTCTTCCTTATGCCAATCTTTTAACATTGATCTTTGATCATTTTAATCTACTCTCTGATTTAGAGGAAGTGGATTGTTCTGGTCCAATTTCATTATCTACTGAAATTCTTCCGCCTCTTGGTATTTTCAAAGTGGATGGCAAATATGAGTTGTACTCAAATTTGTCTTCAACTGATAAAGAGGATCTTCAAAAGATTCATGGTAAGCGGCTTACACGTCTTGAACCTCATATCAAGGAACACACCACTCTTTCCCGACTTCAGTCTCTAGATTTGGAGGTTGGTGAAATGAAATCTTCCCTACTGGCATTACATGATAAAGTGTCTACTCTTACTTTTATGTTAGACTCTTTTATGAAAGAAATGAAGGGAATGGTAGTAGAAGATGTGGTAGTGGAAGAAGAGGTCAATGATGGTGATGCTGCTGAACCTGAAGAGGCTGAGGCTAAAGAGAAGGATAAAGAAGGTGAAAAGAATGGAGATGATGAAGTTACTGGTGAGGGTCAAACTATTGATGTGAATATTGCTGAGACCACTCCAATCCAAACAATTAATCCAACCGTTGATGAAACAATTACCCCTGGACAATCCAAACCTTCCAAGAAAAGGAAGAGAAGGTCTAGGAAGTAATTTTTGTTGATTATGCATGTTATGGCTTTGATGAACAATATTTTCTTTTCGGCAAACAATATTTTCTTTTGATAATCCCAACATTTTAAGACTCCTTGTTTACTTTTTGATGAAAGTCAAAAAGGGGGAGAAATATATATGTATATTATGTATGTATGCATGCTATACTCACTTGCTCTACTTGCTTTATATTTTGATAATGTTTTGCATGATTGCGCATGATTGCTTGCTTATACATGTTCTGAAATATTATGTTCTGAAAAATTGTTAAATGTTTTGTTTAAATGTTTTGCTCTGATAAATTGTTCTGTATGCTTAACATTCATGCTTAATAAGGGAGATATGAAAATTTAGTTGCATAACTTGATATTTGATTGCTGATTATAGATTATTATTCATGATCATAATACTTAATAATCATGTCATGACTGTAATGATATAACATAGTTCTGTTTTGAAACTGATCTTAAAATCTTGAAGAATGTTTCTGAAAAATGATAAAGTCTCGAAAATGTTTTTATATATTATTATTATTCGTGCTTTCATTTCATTATAACTTAGAAATATGATTTAGGTAAATATGGTTTTGACTTTCATCAAGGGGGAGATTGAAGACTCAACTCTCTTAAATAATAAGGAAAGATTAAAGACTTAATTCTCTTGGATGATGATAATTCAAAACACATATTGTTTAAACAAATAAA
>NC_080057.1:10304676-10309676 GCF_026212465.1 Amaranthus tricolor
TCTTTGGCACAAGCGTCTAGGTCATGCTAGTTATTCATTGATTAACACTTTAAGATCAAAAGACCTAGTAAGAGGATTACCTGCAATAAAATTTCTTAAAAATGAAGTTTGTGATCCTTGTGCTAAAGGGAAACAAGTGCGGTCATCCTTTAAATCAAAAAACATTGTGACTACTACTAGACCATTAGAATTAATTCATATGGATTTATGTGGACCAATGAGAACACAAAGCCGTAGTGGCAAAAAGTATGTGTTTGTTGTTGTTGATGATTATAGTAGATTCACGTGGACCTTATTTTTGGCAAGCAAAGATGAAGCTTTTGATGAGTTTGTTTCCTTTGCTAATAAAACACAAAAATCTACCAATAATCAAATTGTTCACATTAGGTCTGATCATGGAAAAGAATTTGAAAATTCAAACTTCATGAATTATTGCAATGAACATGGCATAAATCACAATTTTTCCGCACCTAGAACACCACAACAAAATGGTGTGGTAGAAAGGAAAAATAGGACCTTAGAAGAAATGGCTAGGACCATGTTGATTGCTAGTGGTCTACCTAGGAATTTTTGGGCAGAAGCCGTTAATACTGCATGCTATACATTGAATCGTGTACTAATTAGACCAATCACTTCAAAGACACCCTATGAATTGCTCAAAGGTGTTAAACCAAATATTTCCTATTTTCGTATATTTGGATGCAAATGTTTTGTTCATGTGAATGGAAAACGAAACATAGGTAAATTTGATGAAAGAAGTGATGAGGCAGTATTTCTAGGTTATTCATCACAAAGCAAAGCTTACAGAGTATATAATAAGAGAACAATGAGTGTAGAAGAGTCTGTTCACATAATCTTTGATGAAACTAACTTTTCAACAAGTGAACAGGAAACAAGTAATATTAAAATAGGTCTTGCAAATTTGGAAGATGAAGATGAAGGAATAAAAGTGCAAGATCGAGGAACAGCAAGCGAACAGTCGATACAAGAAGAGGCAGAAGAAACTGACCAAATCCAGGAACTGCCAGCACAACAGGACCAGCAGACTGTTCCCAATCCAGCTGTTCCCACAGATGAACAAAATGATCCAGTAGCTGAACAGAATGTCAATCAAGTTACTGAACAAGAACATGCTACTGTTCCTTCAAGAGAATTTGTGCCTAAACCTTAGAAGTATCAAAGATATCATCCTCTTGATTCAATTGTAAGTGATATAAATAAGGGAACACAAACTAGATCTCAATTGAGAAACTTTTGTGCACACTTTGCGTTCCTATCATCACTTGAACCTAAAAATCACGAGGAAGCTTTGAAGGATTCCGATTGGATAGTTGCCATGCAAGATGAATTAAATGAGTTTGAAAGAAATAAAGTATGGCACTTGGAACCCAAACCGAAAAACAAGAAAGTTATTGGTTTGAAATGGGTATTTCGGAACAAGCTTGATGAGCATGGAATAATTGTTAGAAATAAAGCTAGACTTGTGGTTAAAGGTTACAATCAACAAGAAAGTATTGATTATACCGAGACATTTGCTCCAGTAGCAAGGTTAGAGGCTATCCGAATCTTAATTTCTTTTGCTGCATTTATGAATTTTAAATTATATCAAATGGATGTGAAATGTGCTTTTTTAAATGGTTATCTTGATGAAGAAGTCTTTGTGGAACAACCCCCAGGTTTTGAGAATACCTCTTGTCCTAATCATGTCTATAAGCTTGATAAAGCTTTATATGGCTTAAAGCAAGCTCCTAGGCAATGGTACGAAAGACTTTCAAAGTTTTTGATTCAAAATAACTTTGTAAGAGGAAAAATCGACAAAACCTTGTTCTTTAAGAATAAAGGTTCTAATATTTTGGTTGTTCAAATTTATGTTGATGATATTATTTTTGGTGCTACTAATGATTTGTTATGTAAAGAATTTGCTAACCTTATGGGTACAGAATTTGAAATGAGCATGATGGGAGAATTAAATTTCTTTCTTGGTTTGCAAATTAAACAAACTGAAAATGGTATTTTTATTCATCAACAAAAATACATTAAAGAACTTCTTAAGAAATATGGACTAAATAATGCAAAAACCAATCATACACCTATGGCTACCAATGTTAGACTAGATGAAGACCGAAATGGAACTAACGTAGATCAAACAATGTATAGAGGCATGATAGGTTCTTTATTGTATCTAACTGCAAGTAGACCTGATATTTCTTTTAGTGTTGGTTTATGTGCTAGATTTCAATCAAGTCCTAAAGAATCACATCTCACGGCAGTAAAGAGAATTTTGAGATATTTGAAGGGAACAGACGACTTGTCCCTATTTTATCCTAAAAAGTGATGTTTATGATTTAAAAGGTTTTAGTGATGCAGATTATGCAGGTGATCTTGTTAATAGAAAAAGTACATCAGGTATGGTACAATATCTTGGCTCATGTTTAGTTTCATGGAGTTCCAAGAAACAAAACACAGTTGCATTATCCACTGCAGAAGCTGAATACGTAGCAGCAGCAGCCTGCTGTTCCCAAATGCTTTGGATAAAACAGCAACTTAGAGATTTTGGTATTAAAGTTGAATGCATTCCTATTTATTGTGATAATACTAGTGCCATATGTATATCTAAAGATCCAGTGCATCATTCACGTGCTAAACATATACACATTAGACATCATTTTCTAAAGGATAACGTAGAACACAAAAATATTGTATTGAAGCATGTTAACACAAATGAACAAGTTGCTGATATTCTGACCAAACCACTTCCTAGGGAACAATATGAAAAGATGAGATTGGAACTTGGTATGATCAAGCTCCACTAAAGTTAGTTGCATATATTTCCCATTGAAGCATCATGAAAATGAAGAGGTCAGGAATCAATCTCAAAATCTTGATTGAAAATCAATTATTGCATGGATCAGGTAAACACATAATAAAGTTTGTACTATGAATGTTCTTACGTTTGCATGTTGTTAATTCGAACAGACCAAAGCAATATGTTCATTATTTTCTCCATAATATTTCATAATATCATAATTCATTTTGTTCTTGAAAAATTATTTTATTTTATTTTGATTTCACATCTTTTTATATTATATCATCACATTGTTTGGAAATTTGTACAGTCAACTTAAAATTAAAAAGAATGGGAAATTTTTTTTAAAAACACACAATCCTTCCATATCTAATGCATTGATGAAAAGGCTTTGATGAGATGGGACGTTTGGTAACCGTCAACTCTCTTTAAAAAGCCCTTACTACATCACAATCACTCAAACCGTCATCCTTCTCCTTCCTCACAAACAGTCACAAGAAACCGTCCTCCTTCTTCCTCAATCCTTCAAAACGCAAAAATGAAAACTCCAAAATCAAGATCAGGAAAGAAAGCACCCACATCCCACCAAGCCATCCAGCCTACACCCTTAAACATTGTTCATCCATCCCCATTGCTAAAAGATGCACCATTACCATCACCACCACAAGAAACCTCTGACAACATTCGACCAAAACGCAAATCATTCACACCAAAAAGTGAATCATCATCCCAAACTGCCAAACGTTTGAAGCAAGTTGACCCTAACTGTGCCGAGGAGGTTGCTAAGGAGATGTCTGTTGGATTTGGGGTCGACAAATTCTGGTATGACTCTACTTACTTTCCACAACTTCATAACATTTTGAAATTTCAAGAATGGGAGGTTTTAATGACTGAATATAGTTGTAATTCCATCTTCCCAAACATCATGAGAGAGTTTATTTCAAACTTTTCAAATGACTGTGGTATGTGTTCCAGTGTGGTTAGGAACATTAAAATAGAGTTTAACAGCGCTTTGTTGGCAGAATGGTTTAAAATTTCGAATGTAGGGTTTGATACATACAGTGTTGGTGCTAAGATAGTTTTCTCTGGGATAAATGAAAAAACAATCTTTAAGTTTTTAGGGGTTGAACAGAAAAGGGGTAAAATCAGTCACAATGTGTTGTCCCCATTGCATAAATTACTTTATAATGTAGCACGAAGATTCATCTTGCCCCGAAACTCCAAGAGGAGTGAGGTGAGTCTGCGTGATGCAACTCTGATTTACTGCATGGACAATCAAATCAAAATCAATTTTCCATCTTTAATGATTTCACATTTATCCAACTGTATAGAGAAGAAGAATGTTGTGGGCTATGGGGGGCTGTTAACATGGATTTTTCGTAAATTTGGGGTACCATTGGATGGGCTGGAGTTCCCAATGGGATCAAACATGAAGATTGGTGCAAGATGTCTGAAAAACTTGCATTTGAAAGTAAATGATGAAGGAGTATTAATAAATGAATTAGAAGAAGTAGTTTTTGTTGGTTCTGATGATGAGGAAGTAGAAGAAGAAGAAGAAGAAGATATTGAAAAAGAAGTAAAAATAAAGAAAGAAAAAGAAATTGAAAAAGAAAAAGAAAACGAAAAAGAAGAAGAAGAAAAAGAAAAACAAGGACCTGTTCCCAATAAGACAAAAATTGAGGGGGAACAGGAAGAGGAGACAAAAATTGAGGGGGAACAAGGAGAAGCTTTAGGAGATTCTAGTGATGAGGAGATCGTAATTGCAAAGCTGAGGAAGGGTAAAGTCACTCAGAGGAAGAGTAGGAGGCTTGCTTCAAAAGGTAAGGCAGTAAAGGTTGATGATGTTACTTCAGAAACCATTCCTGAGCCTACATCATATGAACCTCCCTCTCCCAAGCCAACCACTTCACCACCAACTCAAACCTTATCACCACCTCCATCACCCATTCACTTCACACCACCACCATTTCCATCCTCTCCTGGTGTTGGTTGTGCTGACCCTACTCCTACAGCATCTTCTGACTCCATTCTCTCCAAGCTCCTTGATCTACAGTCTCAATTCATTGCATTTCAGGATGAAACTCGTGTCTCGCTTGCTTCTATTGTGGATCAGCTAAAGCAAATGGAACAACGCCTTGGTGCCAAGCTGGACACAGTGGAGGTGCAGACTGAGTACATTGATAAAGAAGAGACT
>NC_080057.1:10314676-10322176 GCF_026212465.1 Amaranthus tricolor
GTGATTTACTAACACTTCTGCTTGAGTGTTAGGGCATGGAATCCGATTATTTATTTAATGAATGCAACACATATGATCTTTGTTTGATATATGTAAGGGCCTGTTAGGGTGAGGTAAACCAAAACCCCTAACTTAGTGGGAGTCGTCACTCCTCCAGTATAATGTTGCTCGAGCCACAGATCAGGTTAAAAACCTTACTGTGTTCGCCGTATTTTACGTGCCGAAAAAAACGTCCCACGTTTTTTACATGCCGGAAGCATGGTTCGGCATTTCCTTACTATCAAGTCTTTTTATTATCATGTTACTGTTTTTATATAAATGCAACATTACAATAACATACAACAGAATTAAATTCATTACGACTTACATACAAATAATCATTTATTACTATTAAAATCAAAACTAAATGGGTCTTTCGTATTTATTTATAAATAAATTTCAATTATGCTTCATTATTTTCTTAATAACTTATTTTTAGATTTAATACATGAATAATTAATTTCCTTAAGATTAAAATCTACATGAAATATTTTAAAATAAATAACTTATTATTAATTGAGTTGGTGTATATTCTTATTCACCAAAATAAATTAATTTTAATTATTATTTTCATTTTTCTTTCTTTTTGCCTACAATAACAATTTAGATTATTAATTTATTTCTTTAAAATTTCAATATCACAAAATTTTACAAAAAAAATAATTTAAATGAAATGAAAATACAGTAACACTAAAATAAATTATTTTTTTTCCAGAATTATTTATTTTTAACCAATTTATGAATTTTCTTATTTAATGCGTTTTTTTTAAGCAAAAATTAATAATAATATTTATACTCAACTATAATTCACGAAATTAATGCAAAACTTATATTTCATATATATATATGTACAGAAAAATTTTCGTTTAAAAATATTAATGTTTACTATTTTAATTAAAATTATTTCAGATTTTGCGGTTTGTTTTTTTAGAAAAAATTAATAATAATATTTATACTCAATAATATTTCACGAAATTAACACACAATCTATATCTCATATATATATATATGTACAGAAAAAATTTCGTTTAAAAATATTAATATTTACTATTTTAATTTAAATTATTTCAGATTTTGCGGTTTTTGGCAATTCAAAGAATAAATCATATAAATTAAATTACAACGAATTAATTCACCAAAATTTGCAGAAAATGAAATTAAATATAATAAACACATATAAAAATTTATGGGCATAATTTCATGTAAATAAATATATGTAAGAATTTATACCTTTAATAATATCACTATTAATTAATTCCCTTTGTTGTAGAATTTTTAGCCACAAAATTAGCTTCCTCCCCTTGAATTTCTATAATTAACACTATATACTATTATTAGAAAATTTTTGAGAATTTTTAGGAATTTTTCTAGGATTTTTAGAATTTTTTTAGGAATAATTTGTTATTTGAGAGTAATTTTTCTTATTTTCCTTCTCTTCTTTTTTTTTTCCTTACCCACGGTTTGCTTGGGTTATATAGGCTAAGATTGAAAATTTTTTTTTATTATTATAATTTTCCTTCATGTACAAGCAAGTAGTAATTATCTTCCAAGATATTTAGTACTTGGTTTTATCTTAGGATAAGACTAAGTTAATATTTTGGCACCTAGCCAACCTTGCCGCCCACTTCCAAGATTTTCAACTTTTTTTTTTTTCTTTTTTTCTTTTTTTTTTTTAATTTTATTATTATTATATATTTTTATTTTTAATTATAATTTAATATAGAAAATAAAAAGATTAAGTTATTGTAGGTAATTTAGCGAGACTTAATATTTAGGTAATTTATTTTAAGAGAAATAAATTATATATAAAACAAAAACGAGAACTTAAGAACGATTGGAATAAAATTTCGAAACGGCATTAAAAAGAAAATAATAAAACGACACGATTATTGAATTTGTCAAAATATTTAAGATTAAGAAAAACGGTCTGTTACAACTCTTCCCCCCTTAACATAGTTTCGTCCCGAAACTTGAACCTAAATGAACAACTGGGGATAGCGTTCTCTCATATCAGTTTCACTTTCCCAAGTTGCTTCTTCAACATGATGGTTCGACCATAGCACTTTAACTTGAGGTATTCTTTTATTCCTCAATTCTTTCACTTGACGATCCAAAATTCTAATTGGTCTTTCTTCATAAGCTAGGTTTTCATCAATTTGGAGGGGTTCGTGAACTAACACATGGGATGGATCGTGGATATACTTTCTCAACTGAGAAACATGGAATACATTATGAACTCTAGCTAAACCCGGGGGTAAGGCTAGTTCGTATGCCACCTCCCCTACTCTTTTCAAAATTTCAAAGGGCCCGATAAATTTAGGGCTTAATTTCCCTTTTATCCCAAAGCGTTGGACTCCTTTCGTTGGTGAAATCTTTAGAAATACTTTATCAGCTTCATCAAATTGCAAAGCTCTGCGATGGTTGTCTGCATAACTCTTTTGTCTACTTTGTGCTGCCTTCATGTTCTCTTGCACCACCCTTAAGCTATCAATAGAGTCTTGGATAAGATCTGGTCCTTCAGGCACATTTCGGTCCATCTGATCCCAACACAACGGCACTCGACATTTCCTCCCGTATAAGGCTTCGTTTGGTGCCATCTTGATGCTGGTTTGATAGCTGTTGTTGTATGAAAACTCTATCAAAGGTAATTTCTGCTCCCATGAACCACCAAATTCAAGAATACAACATCTCAAAAGATCCTCTAATGTCTGGATGGTTCTTTCGGTTTGGCCATCAGTAGCCGGATGAAATGCAGTACTTAAACATAGCTTCGATCCGAATGCTTCTTGCAACTTTTCCCAAAATCGAGACAAAAATTTTGGGTCTCTGTCAGACACAATTGTTCTCGGTACTCCATGTAATCTTACAATTTCTCGAACATAAGCATCAGCCAATTGTTTTACTGACCATGTTCCCTTTATTGGCAGGAACCTTGCAACTTTGGTCAATCTGTCAACTATTACCCAAATTGTGTCATTTCCTCGTTGCGTTCTTGGTAATCCAACTACAAAATCCATGGATACGGAATCCCATTTCCACTCAGGAATTTCTAGTGGTTGAAGTAGTCCAGAACTCTTCTGCCTTTCAAATTTCACCTTCTGGCATATCAAGCATCGAGATACAAAATCAGCTACATCTTTCCTCATACCTTTCCACCAAAATAATTTCCTTAATTCTTCAATCATTTTATCTCTACCAGGGTGTAAGTGAAACATTCCTTGGTGTCCTTCCTTCAAAATCTCTTTTTTCAACTCTGTGTTGTCTGGTATACACAATCTCCCGTTCATTCTTAGTTCACCTTTCTCACCCACTTCGAACGCTTCTGTCTCTTTTCTTTGAACTCGAATGATTAACTCGATTATCTCGGGATCTTCTTGTTGTGCTTCTATAATTCTTTCGAACAAAGTCGGTTGTATAGTCATTGCTCCCAAATATTCAACAACTTGATAGTGATGAACAATTTCTAGATCTAACTTCTGGATTTCTCGGTATAGTTCCCAAGGTACCGTCATCATAGCATTTACAGATATCCTCGGCCTTCTGCTCAATGCATCTGATCTGCCACTTTGTTTGCTTTTCCGGGATGATAATTTATGTCAACTTCAAAGTCTTTAATGATTTCCAGCCACCGCCTTTGTCGCATATTCAGCTCCTTCTGAGTGAAGACATTTCAAATTTTTATGATCAGTGAAGATCTTGCATGGTACTCCATAGAGATAATGTCTCCATAACTTCAGGGCAAAAATTACAGTTGCTAGTTCAATGTCGTGTACTGGATAATTCAACTCATGTGGCCTTAATTGCCTTGACGCATAAGCTACTACTTTGCCTTCTTGCATTAGCACACATCCCAAACCTTCCTTCGATGCATCACAATATACCTCAAATGCTTTCCCACAGTCGGGCATGATCAACACAGGTGCCGTCGTAAGTCTCCTTTTAAGCTCTTCTAATGATTTACTCTGCTTCTCGCCCCACTGAAACCGAACTCCCTTTTTAAGCAACTCAAACAACGGTCGGGCAATTTTAGAAAAATTTTCCACAAACTTCCTGTAATAGCCTGCCAAGCCTAAGAAACTTCTTACTTCAGTAACACTCTTTGGATTCGGCCATTCCATCACTACTCTAATCTTTTCAGGGTCAACAGAAATTCCATCTTTCGAAACAACGTGCCCTAAGAAAGATATGTTCTCTAACCAAAATTCACATTTACTAAACTTGCCATAAAGTTTCTCCTTTCTCAACTTCTCTAAAACTATCCTTAAGTGCTGCTCATGTTGCTCTTCATTCTTCGAATACACCAATATATCATCAATAAACACAACCACAAACTTATCCAGGTAAGGGTTGAAATATCTTTGCATGAGGTTCATAAATGCTGCTGGAGCATTCGTTAGACCAAATGGCATTACTAGAAACTCATAGTGCCCATATCTGGTTCTGAATGCAGTCTTAGGAATATCTTCTTCAGCAATCCTCAATTGATGATAACCAGACCTCAAATCTATCTTCGAAAAGACCCTTGCTCCCCCTAACTGATCAAAAAGGTCGTCTATCCTTGGCAAAGGATAACGATTCTTGATGGTAATCTTATTGATCTCCCGATAATCAATGCATAGCCTCATACTCCCATCTTTCTTTCTGACAAAGAGGACCGGAGCTCCCCATGGTGAAACACTAGGTCGAATGAAACCTTTTTCCAGCAATTCATCTAGCTGCTTTTTCAGCTCAGCCAATTCAGCTGGAGCAAAACGGTAAGGAGTTTTAGAAATAGGGGTGATATCAGGAATAAGGTCAATATGGAAGTCTACTTCTCTTCTTGGAGGTATACCGGGTAATTCTTCAGGAAACACATCAGAATATTCTTGCACGATCGGGGTTTCTTGCAAACTAGGTTTAGGTTTTACTTCTTCAGTAGTAACATAACATAAGAACCCTTCATCTCCTTGTCTTATCATTTGTGATGCTTGAATTACAGAAATTGTCTCTAGCTGAGATCTTGAGTTCTTCCGAATACACTTTGTTCCCTCGGGAGTTTTTATTCTAACAACCTTTTCCTTACACAAAATCTCCGCTGAATATCTCTCCAACCAATCCATACCCAAAATGATATCAAATGTTCCCAAATCGAATTGAATTAAGTCAGCTGGTAAAAGATTCCCACAAATCTCCAATGGAAAATCATAAAAGATACGATCACACAGGTAAGGTGTACCATCAGGTAAGTTGATACACAAGTGGGATTTTTGAGGTTTTAAAGAAATAGAAGATATGCGGAGAAAAGCACTGGAAATAAAAGACCTATCCGCTCCACAATCAAACAAAACATTTGCTGTAAAATTACCAACAGGAAATTTTCCAGAAATTACTTTACCTTCAACTTCAAACTCCTGGTGTAAACCATCATAATGATCTCCAATTGCATGCAAGCCTACTGATGCTTTAGTCTCATTCCTCTGATTGCCAAATGCTCTGTTTCCTGCAGCTTCTGATGTTGTTTTGCTCAGATTGAACGTTTCCCCACAGTTATTAGCCAGATGTCCCTCCTTGTGACACTTGTAGCATACAATCTTCCCATTACAGTTTCGGCCTCGATGATCTTTTCCACATAACCTACATTTCCACTGTGTCGGCCTTGCTACAGTCTGAAACGGCTTCTTCCCCTCATTCCTGGCCTTCTTGTACCTACTGCCCCCACTAGATTCATTCTTTCTTTTATTAAACCCGTCTTCTTTTTCCAAAATACGCTCGTACTCCAAGGCTTGATTGTACAAATCATCAAAATCTTGATATCTAGGAGTGCCTTTTTGGATCCTGAGGTTCAGACCTTCGAAAAATCTAATCGCCTTGCCTCGATCAGAGATCACTATTTCGGTAGCGAATCTAGCCAGCTCTCTGAACTTACTTGCGTACTCGATCACTGACATAGTTCCTTGCCTCAGAAACAAGAATTCATTCTCTTTCTTTCTCTGAAGCGAGGGTGGGTAAAATTGATCACGAAGCTTCTTTAAAAATTCTTCCCATGTAGAATCTATGGCGGTTTGTTTTACAGTCCTCCACCATAATTCAGCAGTGCCTGTTAAGTAGAATGCGGCTAATTTCACTTTCATCCTTGACGGGCAGTTTATAGCCTCCAACAGTTTCTCCATTTCTGCAATCTACTCAAAGCGAACTGGATCAGGTTCTCCATCATATTTTGGAGGTTGATGACTAGACAATCTCTTATAAAATTTCCCCTCATCATCTTCATGGAAACGACTCATCTGCTTCTCCATTAAGTTCAGCAGCCTCTCATTATTCCTTTCCATCATTCTTAACTGATTTTCCAGAGCCTGAACTCTTGCATCCTGGGTCGTGTCATCAGCAAAATCATTCCTCGTCTCTTGAGGTTCACTTCTTGCGATACATCCTCTACCACCACCTCTTGGCATCTTCAATAAAGTAGGGAAGTGTTGCGTTAGCTACATTTTAAATTGCAAATCACATATTTTTTTTTAAGCACAGAAAACACATAAAACAAATTTCATTTAAAATACTAATTTTAATTTTTTTTTTTTTTTTTTCAAAATGTAATTTATCACGGTGTTTCCTAGTATCGGATAAGAAGATCCGACCATTCGAATAACGTTGGCTCTGATACCAAGTGTAAAGGATCGTTCTTTTCTAATGTAGGTTTATTATAAAATATAGTAAGTAATGCTAAGCGGAAGTCTATCAAACCGTGATTATTGCGAAAAAGAAACAAAACAAAACAGAATTTTCAAAAACAAAACAAGGAAAACTTAAATCATTAAAATATAATTTTACGTATTACATCTTTCTTTAATACATAATTATCGTCTTTACATACCCGTAATATAAGCTACATACTTATAATATCCTAATCTCACATAAACAATACAATAGCTTCTTAATAACTTCATGTAAAGTTACCTGCAGCATCTGCTCCCGAAATATGGGAACAGCCGATGGAAATCGGTCAGCTTTAAAAAAAACCGAGTATAGAAACTTACCGTAATTATGCAAGTATAGAGAATATATGCATTGCAACAAATAATATGCAAAAATAAGTGCATCACAATGAATAATATGCAAGGTATCTTATGTATTGTAGGGAATTCATTTTTATATTAGATTCATTTATATATATTAAACTTCTGGTCCTTCTGCTTGAGTACCAGGGCGTGATTTACTAACACTTCTGCTTGAGTGTTAGGGCATGGAATCCGATTATTTATTTAATGAATGCAACACATATGATCTTTGTTTGATATATGTAAGGGCCTGTTAGGGTGAGGTAAACCAAAACCCCTAACTTAGTGGGAGTCGTCACTCCTCCAGTATAATGTTGCTCGAGCCACAGATCAGGTTAAACAACCTTACTGTGTTCGCCGTATTTTACGTGCCGAAAAACACGTCCCACGTTTTTTACATGCCGGAAGCATGGTTCGGCATTTCCTT
>NC_080057.1:10335892-10418392 GCF_026212465.1 Amaranthus tricolor
ATAATGTACTTATAAACTTGGTTTTTTTTTTGCGATGAATTTTTGTACACAAAAATATATGGTGGTTACAATTTTAAATCATAGTCATATTCTTAATATTACTTGGTAAGTTTCGATTTTAAGGTTTTTTAAGCTTTTTTGGTACTTTCACTCCTAAAGTAGCTCAAACTTGGTTTGTTTTACATGAAACTATGCACAGAACATTATTTGGTATATATTATTCTGTTTAATAGGTTAGAATATTAAATCATTGTCATACTCTTAATATTACTTGGTAATTTTCGATTTTAAGGTTTTTAAATCTTTTATGGCACTTTCGCGCATAAGGTCACAAAAACTTGGTCTGTTTTGCATGGAACCTTTGCACAGAACACTAATTGGTATATATTATTCTGTTGAAGATGTTAGAATTTTAAATCACAGTCATATTCTTAGTATTACCTGGTAAGTTTCGATTTTAAGGTTTTTAAACTTTTTGGCACTTTTGCGCATAAAGTGGCTCAAAGTTGGTTTGTTTTGCAAGAAACTTTGCACACAACACTATTTGGTATATATTATTGTGTTGAAGTTGATATAATTGTAAATAATATTTTTATTCATAATATTACTTGGTTTGTTGCGATTTTATGGTTTTTTAAGCTATTTTAGCACTTTCACGCATAAGGTAGTACATAACACTATTTGTGTTGAAGTGGTTAGAATTATAAATCATAGTGATGTTCTTAATATTACTTGGTGTATTGCGATTTTATGGTTTTTCTAAATTTTTTGGCACTTTCGCGCATAAGGTAGCTAAAACTTGGTTTTTCTTGCATGAAACTTTGCACACAACACTATTTGGTATATATTATTGTGTTGAAGTTGCTAGAATTTTATTTCATAGTAATATTCTTAATATTACTTGGTAAGCAGCGATTTTAAGGTTTTTTTATGCTTTTTTGGCACTTTCGCGCATAAAGTAGCTCAAACTTGGTTTGTTTTGCATAAAACTTTGCACACTACACTATTTGGTATATATTATTGTGTTGAATTGGTTAGAATTATAAATCATAGTTATATTCTTAATATTACTTGTTAAGTTCCAATTTTAAGGTTTTTTTAAGCTTTTTGAGCAATTTCGCGCATAAAATAGCCCAAACTTGGTTTGTTTTTGCATGAAACTTTGCACACAAAACTATTTGGCAAATATTATTGTGTTGAAGTTGTTAGAATTGTAAATCATATTCACATTCTTAATAATACTTGGTAAGTTTCGATTTTAAGGTTTATTAAGCTTTTTTGGCACTTTAGCGCCTAAAGTAACTCAAACATGGTTTGTTTTGCATGAAACTTTGTACACAACACTATTTGGTATATATTATTCTGTTGAAGAGTATATAATTGTACGTCATAGTGATATTATTAATACTACTTGGTATGTTGCGATTTTAAGGTTTGTTTTGCATTAATCTTTATACAAAACAATATATGGTATATATTATTGTGTTGAAGAGCTTAGAATATTAAATCATAATCATATTCTTAATATTACTTGGTAAGTTGCGATTTTAAGGTTTTTAGTGTTTGTTAGCATTTTTGCGCATAAAGTTTCAAATTTGGTTTTTTCTAATCGAAACTTTGTACACAACACTATTTGGTATATATTATTGTGTTGAAGTGGATATAATTGCAAATTATAGTCATATTCTTAATAGTACTTGGTAAGTTTCCATTTAAAGGTTTTTTTAAAACTTTCTTGGCACTTTCGCGCATAAGGTAGCTCAAACTTTGTTTGTTTTACATGAAACTTTGCACATAACTCTCTATTTGGTATATATTATTGTGTTGAAGTGGTTAGAATTTTAAATTATAGTCATATTCTTAATATTACTTGGTAAGTTCCGATTTTGTGGTTTTTAAAGCTTTTTTGGCACTTTCGCGTATAAAGTAGCCCAAACTTGGTTTGTTTTGCTTGGTATATATTATTTTGTATATATTATTGTGTTTAAATGGCTAGAATTTTATATCATAGTAATATTCTTAATATTACTTGGTAAGTAGCGATTTTAAGGTTTTTTAAACTTTTTTTTGCACTTTCGCGCATAAGGTAGCTCAAATTTTGTTTGTTTTACATGAAACTTTGCACACAACACTATTTGGTATATATTATTGTGTTGAAGTGGATATAAGTGTACGTCATAGTGATATTATTAATACTAATTGGTATGTTGTGATTTTAAGGTTTTTTATGCTCTTATGGCACTTTTGCGTATAATGTACTTAAACTTGGTTTGTTTTTTTCATGAATCTTTGTACACAAGAATATATGGTGGTTAGAATTTTAAAATCATAGTCATATTCTTAATATTTTTTGGTAAGTTTTGATTTTAAGGTTTTTTTAAGCTTTTTTGGCACTTTCTCTCCTAAAGTAGCTCAAACTTGGTTTGTTTTGCATGAAACTATGCACACAACACTATTTGGTATATTATTATTCTGTTGAAGAGGTTAGAATATTAAATCATTGTCATACTCTTAATATTACATGGTAATTTTCGAATTTAAGGTTTTTTAATCTTTTATGGCACTTTCGCGCATAAGGTTGCAAAAACCTTGTTTGTTTTTCATAAACCTTTCCACACAACACTATTTGGTATATATTATTCTGATAAAGAGGTTAGAATATTAAATCATTGTCCTACTCTTAATATTACTTGGTAATTCTCGATTTTAGGGTTTCTTAATCTTTTATGGCACTTTCGCGCATAAGGTCGCAAAAACTTGGTTTGTTTCGCATGAACCTTTCCACACCATACTATTTGGTATATATTATTCTGTTGAAGTGGTTACAATTTTAAATCATAGTCATATACTTAATATTACCTGGTAAGTTTCGATTTTAAGGTTTTTAAGCTTTTTTGGCACTTTTGCGCATAAAGTAGCTCAAAGTTGGTGGTTTTGCATGAAACATTGCACACAACACTATTACTTGGTTAGTTGCGATTTTATGTTTTTTTAAGCTTTTTTAGCACTTTCACGCAAAAGGTAGCACACAACTCTATTTGGTATTTACTATTTGTGTTGAAGTGGTTAAAATTGTAAATCATAGTGATGTTCTAAATATTACTTGGTAAGTTGCGATTTTAAGGCTTTCTAAATTTTTTAGCACTTTCGCGCATAAGGTAGCTCAAACTTGGATTTTCTTGCATGAAACTTTGCACACAACACTATTTGGTATATATTATTGTGTTGAAGTTGCTAGAATTTTATATCATAATAATATTCTTAATATTACTTAGTAAGTAGCGATTTTAATGTTTTTTTAAGCTTTTTTGGCACTTTCGCGCATAAGGTAGCTCAAACTTGGTTTGTTTAACATGAAACTTTTTGCACAACACTATTTGATATATATTATTGTGTTGAAGTGGTTAGATTTATAAATTATAATCATATTCTTAATATTACTTGGTAAGTTCTCATTTAAGGTTTTTTTATGCTTTGTTGGCACTTTCGCGTATAAAATAGCCCAAACTTGGTTTATTTTGCATGAAACTTTGCAAACAACATTATTTGGCATATATTATTGTGTTGAAGTTAATAGAATTCTAAATCATAGTCATATTTTTTAATATTACTTGGTAATTTGCGATTTAAAAGTTTTTTAAGATTTTTTGTCACTTTCGCACATAAGTAGCCCAAACTTGATTTGGTTTTGCACGAAACTTTGTACACAACACTATTTGGTATTTATTATCGTGTTGAAGTTGTTAGAATTCTAAATGATAGTCATAATCTTAATATTACTTGGTAAGTTTTGATTTTAAGGTTTATGAAGCTTTTTCTGGCACTATCGCGCATAAGGTAACTCAAACTTGGTTTGTTTTATATGAAACTTTGCACACAACACTATTTAATTTTAAGGTTTTCTAAGCTTTTTTGGCTCTTTCCGCGCAAAAGGTAGCTCAAACTTGGTTTTTTTTTGCATGAAACTTTGCACACAACACTATTTGGTATATATTATTGTGTTGACATGGTTAGAATTTATAATCATAGTGATATTCTATATATTACCTGGTAAGTTTTTATTTTTAGGTTTTTAAGCTTTTTTTGCACTTTTGTGCATAAACTAGCTCATAGTTGGTTTGTTTTGCAAGAAGCTTTGCACACAACACTATTTGGTAAATATTATTGTGTTGAAGTGGATATAATTGTATATCATAATCATATTCTTAATATTACATGGTAAGTTGCGATTTTAAGGTTTTTTAAGATTTTAAGGTAGCTCAAACATGGTTTGTTTTGCAAGAAACTTTGCACACAACACTATTTTGTATATTTTATTGTGTTGAAGTGGTTAGAAATGTAAATCAAAGTCATATTCTTAATATTACTTGGTAAGTTTAGATTTTAAGGTTTTTTAATCTTTTTTGGCACTTTCGCCTCTAAAGTAACTCAAACTTGGTTTGTTTTGCATGAAACATTGCATAGAACACTATTTGGTATATATTATTGTGTTGAAGTGGATATAATTGTAAATCATAGTTATATTCTTAATATTATTTGGTAAGTTTTGATTTTTAGGTTTATAAACCTTTTTTGGCACTTTCGCGCATAAGGTAGCTCAAACTTCGTTTGATTTACATGAAACTTTGCACTTAACACTATTTAGTATATATTATTGTGTTGAACTGGTTAGAATTGTAAATTTTAGTCATATTCTTAATATTACTTGGTAAATTCCGATTTTGATGTTTTAAAAACTTTTTTTGGCACTTTCGCGCATAATGTAGCCCAAACTAGGTTTGTTTTTGTTATAAAACTTTGCACACAAAATTATTTTGTATATGTTATTGTGTTGAAGTTATTAGAATTGTAAATCATAGTCATATTCTTAATATTACTTTGTAAGTTGTGATTTTAAGGTTTTTTCAGATTTTAAAGTAGCTCAAACATGGTTTGTTTTGCATGAAACTTTGCACACAACACTATTTTGTATATATTATTGTGTTTGAATTGGTTACAAATGTAAATCATAGTCATATTATTAATATTAATTGGTAAGTTTCGATTTTAAGGTTTTTTAAATCTTTTTTGGCACTTAGTCTCCTAAACTTGGTTTGTTTTGCATGAAATTTGGCACACAACAGTATTTTGTAAATATTATTGTGTTGAAGTGCTTACAAATGTAAATCATAGTCATATTCTTAATATTACTTGGTAAGTTTCGATTTTAAGGTCTTTTAAATCTTTTTTGGCACTTTCGCTGCTAAAGTAACTCAAACTTTTTTTTGTTTTGCATGAAACTTTGCAAACAACACTATTTGGTATATATTATTGTGTTGAAGTCGATATAATTGTAAATAATAATTATATTATTAATATTACTTGGTAAGTTTTGATTTTAAGATTTTTAAAGCTTTTTTTGGCACTTTCGCGCATAAGCTAGCTCAAACTTGGTTTGTTTTATATGAAACTTTGCACACAACACTATTTGCTATATATTATTGTGTTGAAATGGTTAGAATTTTAAATTATAGTCAAATTGTTTTGTTTAGCATGAAACTTTGCACACAACACTATTTGGTATATATTATTGTGTTGAAGTGGATATAATTGTATATCATAGTCATATTCTTAATATTACTTGGTAAGTTTCGGTTTTAAGGTTTGTAAATCTTTTTTGGCACTTTCGCGCACAAGGTAGCTCAAAATTGGTTTGTTTTACATTAAACTTTGCACACAACACTATTTGGTATATATTATTGTGTTGAAGTGGTTTGAATTGTAAATCACAATCATATTCTTAATATTACTTGGTAAGTTGCGATTTTAAGGTTATTAAGCTTTTTTGGCAGTTTCGCGCATAAAGTAGCTCAAACTTGGTTTTTTTTTTGCATGAAACTTTGCACACAACACTACTTGGTATATATTATTGTGCTGACGTGGTTTGAATTGTAAATCATAGTCATATTCATAATATTACCTGGTAAGTTTCGATCTTAAGGTTTTTAACCTTTTTTTTGGAAATTTTGCGCATAAAGTAGCCTCAAAGTTTGTTTGTTTAGCAAGAAACTTTGCACACAACACTATTTGGTATATATTATTATGTTGAAGTGGATATAATTGTAAATCATAGTCATATTCTTAATATTACTTGGTAAGTTGCGATTTTAAGGTTTTTTAAGATTTTAAAGTAGCTCAAACTTGTTTTGTTTTGAATGAAACTTTGCACACAAGACTATTTTTGTATATATTATTGTGTTGAAGTGGTTAGAAATGTAAATCATAGTCATAATCTTAATATTACTTGGTAATTTGCGATTTTAAGGTTTTTTTAAGCTTTTTTGGCACTTTCGCGCATAAGTAGCTCAAACTTGGTTTGTTTTGCATGAAACTTTGCGCACAAAACTATTAGCTATATATTTTTTGTGTTAAAATGGTTAGAATTATAAATCATAGTCATATTCTTTAATATTACTTGGTAAGTTTCAATTTTAAGGTTTTTGCGCATTTTCGTGCATAAAATAACCCAAACTTGGTTTGCTTTTGCATGAATTGTTGCACACAACACTATTTGGTATATATTTTTGTGTTGAAGTGGTTAGAATTGTAAATTTGGTAAGTTTCGATTTTAAGATTTTTAAGCTTTTTTGGCACTTTCGTGCATAAGGTAGCTCAAACTTGGTTTGTTTTGCATGAAACTTTGCAGACAACACTATTTGGTACATATTATTGTGTTCAAATGGTTAGAATTTTAAATCTTAGTCATATTCTTAATATTACTTGGTAAGTTTCAATTTTAAGGTTTTTTAGCTTTTTTTGCACTTTCGCTTCTAATGTAACTCAAACTTCGTTTGTTTTGTATGAAAATTTGCACATAACACTATTTGATATATATATTATTGTGTTGAAGTGGATATGATTGTAAGTCATAGTGATATTCTTTCTACTACTTGGTAAGTAGCAATTTTTAGGTTTTTTAAGCTTTTATGGCACTTTCGTGCATAATGTAGCTCGAACTTGGTTTTTTTTTGCATGAATCTTTGTACACAACAATATATGGTATATATTTATTGTGTTGAAGTGGTTAGAATTGTAAATCACAGTCATACTCTTAATATTACTTGGTAAGTTGCGATTTTAAGGTTTTTTAGCTTTTTTGGATCTCTAGCAATAAGTTAGTCAATTTTATTTTGCAGTTTCGCGCATAAAGTAGCTCAAACTTGGTTTTTTTTGCATGAAACTTTGCACACTACACGACTTGGTATATATTATTGTGCTGACGTGGTTTGAATTGTAAATCATAGTCATATTCATAATATTACCTGGTAAGTTTCGATTTTAAGGTTTTTAACCTTTTTTGGAAATTTTGCGCATAAAGTAGCTCAAAGTTTGTTTGTTTAGCAAGAAACTTTGCACACAACACTAATTGGTATATATTATTATGTTGAAGTGGATATAATTGTAAATCATAGTCATATTCTTAATATTACTTGGTAAGTTGCGATTTTAAGGTTTTTTAAGATTTTAAAGTAGCTCAAACTTGTTTTGTTTTGCATGAAACTTTGCACACAACTTTATTATGTATATATTATTGAGTTAAAGTGGTTAGAAATGTAAATCATAGTCATATTCTTAATGTTGCTTGATAATTTGCGATGTTAAGGTTTTTTAGGCTTTTTTAGCACTTTCTCGCATAAAGTTCAAACTTCGTCTTTTTTTTGCATGAAATCTTGTACGATACACTATTTGGTATATTATTGTGTTGAAGTTGTTGGAATTCTAAATCATGGTCATATTCTTGGTTTGTTTCGCGCATAAATTAGCTCAAAGTTGGTTTGTTTTGCATGAAACTTTGCACACAACACTATTTGGAATATATTATTGTGTTGAAATGGTTAGAATTTTAAATTATAGTCATATTCTTAATATTACTTGGTAAGTTTCAAGTTTAAGGTTTTTAAAGCTTTTTTGGCAGTTTCACTTCTGAAGTAACTCAAACTTCGTTTGTTTTGTATGAAACTTTGCACACAACACTATTTGGTGTATATTATTGTGTTGAAGTGGATATGATTGTAAATCATAGTGATATTCTTTCTACTACTTGGTAAGTTGCAATTTTAAGGTTTTTGAAGCTTTTATGGCACTTTCGCGCATAATGGTGCTCAAATTTTGTTTTTTTTTTGCATGAATCTTTGTACAGAACAATATATGGTATATATTTATTGTGTCGAAGTGGTTAGAATTGTAAATCATAGTCATATTTTTAATATTACTTGGTAAGTTTTAAATTTAACGTTTTGTAAGCTTTTTTTGCACATTCGCGCATAAAGTAGTTCAAACTTGGTTTGTTTTGCATGAAACTTTGCACACAACACTATTTGGTATATATTATTGTGTTGAAGTGGTTAGAATTGTAAATCACAGTCATACTCTTAATATTACTTGGTAAGTTGCGATTTTAAGGTTTTCAAGCTTTTTTGGCACTTTCGCGCATAAAATAACTCAAATTTGGTTTGTTTTGCATGAAACTTTGCACACATCACTATTTGGTATATATTATAGTGTTGAAGTGGCTAGAATTTTATATCACCGTAATATTCTTAATATTACTTGGTAAGTAGCGATTTTAAGGTTTTTAAAGCTTTTTTGGCACTTTTGCGTAGAAAGTACCTCAAACTTGGTTTTTTTTCCATGAAACTTTGTACACAACACTAATTGTTACATATTATTGAGTTGAAGTTGTTGGAATTGTAAATCATAGTCGTATTCTTAATATTACTTGGTAAGATTCGATTTTAAGGTTTTTTAAGCGTTTTTGGCACTTTTGCGCATAAAATAGCTCAAATTTGGTTTTTTTTATATGAAACTTTTCAAACAACAATATTTGGTATATATTATTGTGTTGAAGAGGATACAATTTTATATCATAGTAATATTTTTAATATTACTTGGTAAGTAGCGATTTTAAGGTTTTTAAAGCTTTTTTGGCACTATCCCGCATAAGGTAGCTCAAACTTGGTTTATTTTATATGATACTTTGCACACAACATTATTTTGTATATATTATTGTGTTGAAGTGGTTAGAATTGTAAATTATATTCATATTCATAATATTACTTGGTAAGTTCCGATATTGAGCTTTCTTAAGCGTTTTTGGCACTTTCACGCATAAAGTAGCCCAAACTTGGTTTGTTTTATATAGAACTTTTCACACAACATTATTTGGTATAAATTATTGTGTTGAAGTGACTAGAATTGTAAATCATAGTCATATTCTTAATATTAATTGATAAGTTGCGAGTTTAAGGTGTTTTAAGCTTTTATGGCACTTTCGCGCATAATGTAGCTCAAACTTGGTTTTTTTTGCATTAATCTTTTTTCACAACAATATATGGTATATATTATTGTGTTGAAGTGGTTAGAATGATAAATCACAGTATTCGCAATATTACTTAGTAAGTTGAGATTTTAAGGTTTTTTCGTAATATTACTTGGTAAGTTTTCAGTTTAAGGTTTTGTAAGCTTTTTTGGCACTTTCGCGCACAAAGTAGCTAAAACTTGGTTTGTTATACATGAAACTTTGCAAACAACACTATTTAGTATATATTATTGTGTTGTAGTGGTTAGAATTGTAAATTATAGTCATATTTTTAATATTACTCGGTAATTTCCGATTTTAAGGTTTTCTAAGCTTTTTAGCACTTTCGCGCATAAAGTAGCCTAAACTTGGTTTGCTTTGCATGAAACTTTGCACGCAACACTATTTGGTAAATATTATTGTATTGAAGTGGTTAGAATGGTAAATCCTTGTCATATTTTTATTATTACTTGGTAAATTGCGATTTTAAGGTTATTAAACTTTTTTGGCAATTTCGCACATAAAGTATCCCAAACTTTGTTTGTTTTGCAAGAAATTTTCGACACAAAACTATTTGATATTCATTATTGTGTTGAAGTGGTTAGAATTGTAAATCATAGTCATACTCTTAAAATTAATTGGTAATTTTGGATTTTAAGGTTTTTTAATCTTTTTTGGCACTTTTGCGCATAAGTTAGCTCAAACTTGGTTTGTTTTGCACGAACCTTTGCACACAACACTATTTGGTATATATTATTGTGTTGAAGTGGTTAGAATTTTAAATCATAGTCATGTTCTTAGTATTAACTTGTAAGTTTTGATTTTAAAGTTTTTAAGCTTTTTTGACACCTTTGCGCATAAAGTAGCTCAAAATTGGTTTGTTTTGCAAGAAACTTTGCACACAACACTATTTGGTATATATTATTGTGTTGAAGTGGATATAATTGTAGTGCATAGTCATATTCTTCATATTACTTTGTAAGCTGCGATTTTATGGTTTTTTTTTATGCGTTTTTGGCACTTTCACGCATAATGTAACGCATACTTGATTTGTTTTGCGCGCACTACACTATTTTGTATTTATTATTGTGTTGAAGTGGTTAGAATTTTAAATCGTAGTGATAATCTTAATATTACTTGGTAAGTTGCGATTTTAAGGTTTTTAAAGTTTTTCTAGCACTTTCGCACATAAGGTAGCTCAAACATGGTTTTTTTTGCATGAAATTTTGTACACAACATTATTTGGTGTAGATTATTGTGTTGAAGTAGGTAGATCATGGTCATATTCTTAATATTACTTGGTTCGTTTGGATTTTAATGTTTTTTAAGCTTTGTTGGCACTTTTGCGCATATAGTTGCTCAAAGTTGGTTTGTTTTGCATGAAACTTTGCACACAACACTATTTGGTATATATTATTGTGTTGAAGTGGCTACAACTTTATATCATGGTAATATTCTTAATATTACATGGTAAGAAGCGATTTTAACGTTTTTAAAGCTTTTTTGGCACTTTCACGAATAAGGTAGCTCAAACTTGGTTTATTATGAATGAAACTTTGCACACAACACTATTTGGTATATCTTACTGTGTTGAAGTAATTAGAATTATAATTGATAGTCATATTCTTAATATTAATTGGTAAGTTGCGATTTTTAGGTTTTTAATCTGTTTTAGCACTTCCCACATTAACAAGCTCAAACTTGGTTTTTTTGCATGAAACATTGTACACAACCGTATTTGGTATATATAAATTTCTTGAAGTGGATAGAATTTTAAGTCATAGTCATATTCTTAATATTATTAGGTAAGAATCAATTTAAAGGTTTTCTAAGCTTTTTTCGCACTTTTGCGCATAAAGTAGCTCAAAGTTGGTTTGTTTTGCATAAAACTTTGCACACAACACTATTTCGTATATATTATTGTGTTGAAGTTGTTAGAATTATAAATCATAGGAATATTCTTAATATTACTTGGTAAGTTGCAATTTTATGTTTTTTAATCTTTTTCGGCACTTTCACGCATAAAGTAGCCCAAACTTGGTTTGTTTTGCATGAAACTTTGCACACAACACTATTTGGTATATATTATTATGTTAAAGCGGTTAGAATTATAAATAATAGTAATATTCTTAATATTACTTGGTAAGTTGCAATTTTATGTTTGTTAATCTTTTTCGGCACTTTCACGCATAAAGTAGCCCAACCTTGGTTTGTTTTGCATGAAACTTTGCACACAACACTATTTGGTATATATTATTATGTTAAAGTGGTTAGATTTGTAAATAATAGTCATATTCTTAATATTACTTGGTAAGTTTTGATTTTAAGGTTTTTTACCTGTTTTAGAACTTTCACGCATAAAGTAGCTCAAACTTGGTATTTTTGTATGAAACTTTGCACACAACACTATTTGGTATATATTATTGTCTTGAAGTGGTTATAATTTTAAGTCATAGTAATATTCTTTATATTATTTGGTAAGTTTCAATTTTAAGGTTTTTTAAGCATTTTTCGAACTTTTGCGCATAAAGTAGCTTAAACTTGGTTTTTTTGCATGAAACTTTCCTAGCAACACTATTTGGCATATATTATTGTGTTGAAGTGCTTAGAATTATAAATCATTGTCTTATTCTTAATATTACTTGGTAAGTTGCGATTTCAAGGTTTTCTAAGCTTTTTGGGCATTTTCGCGTATATAGTTGCTAAACGTTGGTTTGTTTTGCATGAAACTTTACACACAACACTATTTCGTATATATTATTGTGTTGAAGTGGTTATAATTTTAAATGATAGTTATATTCTTAATATTACTTGGTAAGTTGCGATTTTAAGGTTTTTTATGCTTTTTTCTGCACTTTCGTGCATAAAGTAGACCAAACTTGGTTTATTCTGCATGAAACTTTGCACACAATACTATTTGGTATATATTATTGTGTTAAAGTGGTTAGAATTGTAAATAATAGTCATATTCTTAATATCACTTGGAAAGTTGCGATTTTATGTTTTTTTAAGCTTTTTCGACACATTCATGCATAAAGTAGCCCAAACTTGATTTGTTTTGCATGAAACTTTGCACACAACACCATTTGGTATATATTATTGTGTTGAAGTGGCTAGAACTATTAAGCATAGTCAGATTCTTAATATTACTTGGTAAGTAGCGATTTAAGGCCTTTAATCTTTTGTAGCCCTTTCGCGCATTAAATACCTCAAACTTGGTTTTTTTGCATGAAACTTTGCACTCGACACTATTTGGTATAAATTATTGTGTTGAAATGGCTAGAAATATAAATCATAGTCATATTCTTAATATTACATAGTAGGTCGCATTTTTAATGTTTTTTAAGCTCTTTTCGCACATTCGCGCATAAAATATATTAACTTGGTTTTTTTTTTTGCTTGAAAATGTGCAAACAACACTAATTGGTATATAATATTGTGTTGAAGTGGTTAGAATTGTAAATCATAGTCATCTTGATTTTAAGATTTTTTAAGCTTTTTGGGCACGTTTGCACATATAGTAGCTCAAGGTTGTTTTGTTTTGCATGAAACTTTGCACACAACACTATTTGGTATATATTATTGTGTTGAAGTAGTTAGAATTGTAAATTATAGTTATATTCTTAATATTACTTTGTAAGTAGCAATTTTAAGATTTTTTAAACTTTTTGGATACTTTCGCGAATAAAGTAGCCCAAACTTGGTTTGTTTTGCATAAAACTTTGCATGCAAAATTATTTTTTATATATTATTATGTTGAATTTGTTAGAATTTTAAAAAAAATAGTTATATTCTTAATAATACTTTGTAAGTTGCGATTTTAAGGTTTTTTTAAGCTTTTTGGGAACTTTCGTGCATATAGTTGCTCAAACTTGGTGTGTTATGCATGAAACTTCGCACACAACATTATTTGGTATAAATTATTGTGTTGAAGTGGTTAGAATTGTAAATCATAGTTAATTCTTAACATTACTTGGTAAGTTTCGATTTTAAGGTTATTTAAGCTTTTTTGCCTCTTTTGCCCATAAGGTAGCTCAAACTAGGTGTGTTATGCATGAAACTTTGCACACAATACTATTTGGTATATATTTTTGTGTTCAATTGGTTAGAATTTTAAGTCATGGTCATATTCTTAATATTATTTGGTAATTTTCAATTTTAAGGTTTTTAAAGCTTTTTTCGCACTTTTACGCATAAAGTAGCTTAAACTTGGTTTTTTTTGCATGAAACTTTCCAACCAACACTATTTGGTATATATTATTGTGTTGAAGTAGTTAGAATTATAAATCATAGTCATATTCTTAATATTACTTGGTAAGTTGCGATTTTAAGGTTTTCTAAGCTTTTTGGGCACTTTCGGGCATATAGTTCTCAAAGTTGGTTTGTTTTGCACGAAATTTTGCACACAACACTATTTAATATATTTTATTGTGTTGAAGTAGTTAGAATTTTACATCATAGTTATATTCTTAATATTATTTGTTAAGTTGCGATTTTAAGGTTTTTTAAGCTTTTTTGGCACTTTCGCGCATAAAGTAGACCAAACTTGGTTTGTTTTGCATGAAACATTGCACACAACACTATTTGGTATATATTATTGTGTTAAAGTGGTTAGAATTGTAAATCATAGTCATATTCTTAATCCTTTTGGACACTTTCGCGCATAAAGTAACTCAAACTTGCTTTGTTTTGCATGAAACTTTGCACACAACACTATTTGTTATATATTATTTTGTTGAAGTGGTTAAAATTGTATGTCATAGTAATATTCTTACTATTACTTGGTAAGTTTCGATTTTAAACTTTTAAAAGCTTTTTTAGCACTTTCGCGCACAAAACAGCTGAAACTTTGTTTGTTTTGAATGAAACTTTGCACACAACACTATTTGGTATATATTATTGTCTTGAAGTGGTTACAATTGTAACTCATAGTCATACTCTTCATAGTACTTGGTAAGTTTCGATTTTAAGGTTTTTTTTTAACATTTTTAGCACTTTCGCGCATAAAGTAGCTCTAACTTGGTTTGTTTTGCATGAAACTTTGCACACAAAATTATTTTGTATATATTATTGTGTTGAATTGGTAAGAATTTTAAATCATAGTTATATTCTTAATATTACTTTGCAAGTTGTATGATACTTTATGCGCGATAGTGCCAAAAAGGCATAAAAAACCTTAAAATCGCAACATACCAAGTAATATTAAGAATATGACAATGATTTACATTTCCAACCACTTCAACACAATATACATAACAAATAGTGTTGTGTGCAAAGTTTCAGGCAAAACTAACCAAGTTTAAGCTACTTTATGCGCAAAAGTGTCTAAAATGCTTAAAAAACCTTAAAATCGCAACTTACCAAGTAATATTAATTCTATGACTGTAATTTACAATTCTAACCACTTCAACACAATAATATATACCAAATAGTGTGGTGTGCAAAGTTTCATATAAAAAAACTAAGTTTGAGCTACTTCATGTGCTAAAAAAGCATAAAAAAAACTTAAAATCGCAAATTACCAAGTAATATTAAGAATATGACTATGATTTATAATTCTAACAATTTCAACACAATAATATATCTACCAAATAGTGTTGTGTACAAAGTTTCATGCAAAACAAACCAAGTTTGAGCTACTTTATGAGCGAAAGTACCCAAAAAGCTTAAAAAAATTTAAAATCACAACTTACCAAGTATTATTAAGAATATGACTATGATTTATAATTTTAACCACTTCAACACAATAATATATATATATAACAAATATTGTTGTGTGCAAAGTTTCTTGCAAAACAAACAAAATATGAGTTGCGTTATAAAGTGCCAAAAAAGCTTAAAAAACCTTGAAGTCGAAACTTACCAAGTAATATTAAGAATTAACTATGATTTACAATTCTAACCACTTCCACACAATAATATTATCAAATAGTGTTGTGTGCAAAGTTTCATCTAAAACAAAACAAGTTTGACCTATTTTATGCACGAAAGTGCCAAAAAAGTTTAAAAAACCTTAAAATCCCAACTGACCAAGTAATATTAAGAATATGATCATGATTGATAATTCTAAACATTTCGAAGACATAATATATACCAAATAGCGTTGTGTGCGAAGTTTCATGCAAAACAAACAAAGTTTGAGCTACTTTATGTGCAAAAGTGCCAAAAAAGTTTTAAAAACCTCATTTTACCATGTAATCTAAGAATATAAGTACGATTTAGAATTCTAACCACTTCAACACAATAATACATACCAAATAGTGTTGTGTACAAAGTTTCATGCAAAACAAACCAACTTTGAGGTACTATATGCTTGAAAGTGCTCAAAAAGCTTAAAAAAGCTTTAAAACGCAACTTACCAAGTAATATTAAGAATATGATTGTTATTTACAATTCTAACAACTTCAACATAATAATATATACCAAATAGTGTTGTGTGCAAAGTTTCATGCAAAAAAAAACCAAGTGTAAGACACTTTAGGCGCGAAAGTGCGAAAAAAGCTTAAAATCGCAACTTACCAAATAATATTAAGAATATGAATGTGATTTACATTTCTAACCACTTCAACACAATAATATATACCAAATACGGTTGTGTGTATAGTTTCATGCAGAAAAAACATAGAAAGCCTTAAAATCGCAACTTACATAATAGTGTTGTGTGCAAAGTCTCTTGAAAAACAAACCAAGTTAGACCTGCTTTATAAAGTGCCAAAAAAGTTTTAAAAACCTAAAAATCAAAACTTACTAAGTAATATTAAGAATTAACTATGATTTACAATTCTAACCACTTCAACACAATAATATATACCAAATAGTGTTGTGTGCAAAGTTTCATGCAAAACAAACCAAGTTTGAGTTACTTTATGCGCGAAAGTGCCAAAAAAGCTTAAAAAACCTTAAAATTGCTACTTACAAAGTACTATTAAGAATATAGCTATGATTTAATATTCTAACCACTTTAACACAAAAATATATACCAAATAGTGTTGTGTGCAAACTTTCAAGCAAAACAAAACAAGTTTTAGCTACTTTATGGGCGAAAGTGCCAAAAAAGCTTAAAAAACCTTAAAATCGAAACTTCCCAAGTAATATTAATACTATGACTATAATTTACTATTCTAACCACCTCAACATAATAATATATACCAAATAGTGTTGTGTGTAGAGTTTCATGCAAAAAAACCAAGTTTGAGCTACTTTATGCGCGAAAGAGCTAAAAAAGCTTAAAAACCTTAAAATCACAACTTACCAAGTAATATTAATAATGTGACCATGATATATAATTCTAACAATTTCAACACAATAATATATACAAAATAGTGTTGAATGTAAAGTTTCATTCAAAATAAACCAAGTTTGGGCAACTTTTTGCGCGAAAGTTTAAAAAAAACTTAAATAGACTTAAAATCGCAACTTACCAAGTAATATTCAGAATATAACTATGATTTACACGTCTAACCACTTTAACTCAATAATATATACCAAATAGTGTTGTGTGTAAAGTTTCCTGCAAAGCAAACCAACTTTGAGTTACTTTATAAATTGTCAAAAAAGCTTTAAAAACCTTAAAATCGAAACTTACAAAGTAATATTAAGTATATGAATATGACTTACATGCAAATAGTGTTGTTTGCAAAGTTTCATGCAAAACAAACCAACTTTGAGCTACTACATCCGAAAAGTGCCAAAAAAGCTTAAAAAACCTTAAAATTGCAACTTACCAAGTAACATTAAGAATATAACTATGATTGATAATTCTAACCACTTCAACACAATAATAAATACCAAATAATGTTGTGTACAATGTTTCATGCAAAACAAACAAACTTAGGGCATCTTTATGCGCGAAAGTGCTATAAAGGTTAAAAAAAAAACATTAAAATTGAAGCATACCAAGTAATATTAAGAATGTGACTATGATTTACAATTATAACCACTTCAACACAATAATATATACCAAATAGTGTTGTGTGCAATATTTCATGCAAAACAAACCAAGCTTGCGCTACTTTATGCGCGAAAGTGCCAAAAAAGCTTAAAAAACCTTAAAATCGCAACTTACCAAGTAATATTACTATGACTATAATTTACAATTGTAACAACTTCAACACAATAATATATACCAAATAGTGTTGTGTGCAAAGTTTAATGCAAAAGAAACCAACTTTGAGCTACTATATCCGCGAAAGTGCCAAAAATGCTTAAAAAACCTTAAAATCGCATCTTACCAAGTAACATTTAGAATATAACTATGATTTATAATTCTAACCACTTCAACACAATAATATATACCAAATAATGTTGTGTACAATGTTTCATGAGAAACAAACAAAGTTAGGGCATCTTTATGCGCGAAAGTGCAAAAAAGGTTAGAAAAACATTAAAATTGAAGCTTACCAAGTAATATTAAGAATGTGACTATGAATTACAATTATAACCAATTCAACACAATAATATACACCAAATAGTGTTGTGTGCAAAGTTTCCTGCAAAACAAACCAAGTTTGAGTTACTTTATGTGCGAAAGTGCAAAAAAAGCTTTAAAAACTTTAAAATCGCAACTTACCAAGTAATGTAAAGAATATAAGTATGATTTACAATTCGAACCACTTCAACACAATAATATATACCAAATAGTGTTGTGTGCAAAGTTTCATGCAAAACAAACTAACTTTGAGCTACTATATCTGTGATAGTGCCCAAAAAGCTTAAAAAAATTTAATATCACAACTTACCAAGTAATATTAAGAATATAACTATGATTTTAAATTCTAACCACTTCAACACAAAAATATATACCAAATAGTGTTGTGTGCAATGTTTCATGCAAAACAAACAAACATTGAGGTACTATATGCTCGAAAGTGCCCAAAAAGCTTAAAAAAGCTTAAAAACGCAACTTACCAAGTAATATTAAAAATATGACTATGATTTACAATTCTAACCACTTCAACACAATAATGTATACCAAATAGTGTTGTGTGCAAAGTTTCATGCAAAAAAAACAAAGTTTAAGCTACTTTATGCACGAAAGTGCGAAAAAAGCTTTAAAAACTTTAATATCGGAATTTACCAAATAATATTAAGAATATGACTATGATTTACATTTCTAACCACTTCAACACAATAATATATACCAAATATTGTTGTGTGCAAAGTTTCATGCAAAACAAACTAAGTTTAAGCTACTTTATGCGCAAAAGAGACCAAAAAGCTTAAAAAACCTTAAAATCAAAACTTACCAAGTAATCTTAATAATGTGACTATAATTTACAACGCTAACCACTAAAACACTATAATATATACTAAATAGTGTAGTGTGCAATGTTTCATGCAAAAAAACCAAGTGTAAGACACTTTATGCGCGAAAGTGCGAAAAAAGCTTAAAATCGGAACTTACCAAGTAATATTAAGAATATGAATATGATTTACATTTCTAACTACTTCTACACAATAATATATAACAAATACTGTTGGGTGTAAAGTTTCATGCAGAAAAAACCATGTTTAAGATACTTTATGCGTGAAAGTGCGAAAAAAACGTAAAAAAACCTTAAAATCGCAACTTACCAAGTAATATTAATTCTATGACTATAATTAACAATTCTAATCACTTCGACACAATAATATATACCAAATAGTGTTGTGTGCAAAGTTTCATGCACAAACAGCAAGTTTGAGCTACTTTATGTGCGAAAGTGCTATAAAAGTTTAAAAAACCTTAAAATCGCAACTTCTCAAGTAACATTTAGAATATGACTATGATTTATAATTCTAACAATTTCAACACAATAATATATACTAAATAGAGTTGTGTGCAAAGTTTCATGCAAAACAAACCAAGTTTGACCTGCTTTATAAAGTGCCAAAAAAGTTCAAAAAACCTTAAAATCGAAACTTACCAAGTAATATTAAGAATTAACTATGATTTACAATTCTAACCACTTCAACACAATAATATATACCGAATAGTGTTGAAGTGCCAAAAAAGCTTAAAAAACCTTAAAATCGTAACTTACCAAGTACTATTAAGAATATAACTATGATTTAATATTCTAACCACTTTAACACAAAAATATATATCTAATAGTGTTGTGCGCAGAGTTTCATGCAAAACAAACCAAGTTTGAGTTACTTTATAAATTGTCAAAAAAGCTTAAAAAACCTTAAAATCGAAACTTACCAAGTAATATTAATAATATGAATATGATTTACAATGCTAACCACTTCAACAAACAGTGTATTGTGCAAAGTTTCAAGCAAAACAAACCAACTTTGAACTTCTATATCCGCGAATGTGCCCAAAATAGTGTTGTGTGCAAAGTTTCATGCAAAATAACCAAGTTTAAGCTACAATATGCGCGAAAGAGTTAAAAAAGCATAAAAACTTTAAAATCTCGACTTACCAAGTAATATTAAGAATGTGACCATGAAATATAATTTTAATCATTTCAACACAATAATATATACAAAATAGTGTTGTGTGTAAAGTTTCATGCAAAACAAACCAAGTTTAAGCTACTTTTTGCGCGATAGTTTAAAAAAAACTTAAATAAACTTAAAATCGCAGCTTACCTAGTAATATTCAGAATATAACTATGATTTACAATACTAAGCACTTTAACACAATAATATTTACCAAATAGTGTTGTGTGCAAAGTTTCCTGCAAAACAAACCAAGTTTGAATTACTTTATAAATTGTGTAAAAAGCTTAAAAAACCATAAAATCGAAACTTATCGAGTAATATTAAGAATATAAATATGATTTACAATGCTAACCACTTCAACACAATAATATATACCAAATAGTGTTGTGTGCAAAGTTTCATACGAAACAAACCAAGTTTGAGTTACTTTATAAATTGTCAAAAAAGCTTAAAAAACCTTAAAATCGAAACTTATCAAGTAATATTAAGAATATGAATATGATTTACAATGCTAACCACTTCAACACCATAATATATACCAAATAGTGATGTGTGCAAAGTTTCATGCAAAACAAACTAACTTTGAGCTACTATATCCGCGAAAGTGCCCAAGATGGTTAAAAAACCTTAAAATCGCAACTTACCAAATAATATTAAGAATATAACTATGATTTATAATTCTAACCACTTTAACACAATAATATATACCGAATAATGTTGTGTACAATGTTTCATGCAAAACAAACAAGGTTAGGGCATCTTTATGCACGAAAGTACAAAAAAGGTAAAATAAAACGCGTCCCCCGATCAGTGGAATGGGATGTGTCTATTTATCTATCTCTTGACTCGAAATGGTAGCAGGTTTGAAAAAGGATCTAAATTGAAGCTTACTAAGTAATATTAAGAATGTGACTATGGATTACAATTATAATTCCTTAATAAGTTGCGATTTTAAGGTTTTTTAAGTTTTTTTCGCACTTTCTCGCATAAATTATCTTACACTTGGTTTTTTTTGCATGAAGTTTTGCACACTATACTATTTGTTATATATTATTGTGTTGAAGTGGTTAGAATTGTAAATTATAGTCATATTATTAATATTACTTGTAAAGTTGCGATTTTAAGGTTTTTTAAGTTTTTTGGGCACTTTCGCGGAAAAAGTAGCTTAAACTTGGTTTGTTTTGCATGAAACATTGCACATAGGGATGGCCACGAAGCGGGTTACCCGGAATCGAACCGAAACCGTTCGCAACAGGTTCCGAACCGGCCCGAACCGCGGAACCGTGAAACCGCCGGAAAAAAAGTTCCTTAAAACTGCCTTAAAAAAACTGCTTGAACCAGACCTAAGAACCGTGGGCCTGAACTGGAGCCGCTCCGGGTGAACCGGTCCAACGGTTCCATGGAACCGGAACCGGAACCGGTCCGGGTGAACCAACCCACCGGTTCCATGGAATCGGAACCAGTCTAGGTGAACCGGACCAGCGGTTCCATGGAATCGGACCGTGAAACTAGCCATTATACTAGCCGTTGCAAATTTTCCTATAAATACCCATCACTTTCAATCATTTTCATTCACACTTATCTCTTCTCCTACTCTCTCTACTTACTCTCTCTACTTAATTACTTAATTACGCAATTATTCTCTTAATTACATAATTAGTCTTTTAATTATTTCTTAATTTAGTTAATTACATAAATTAAATAATTATTTATTTATTTTTTAATTCTATTATTATTTCAATATTATCATGTCTTCTTTTTTGAAAAAAGTCTCTAAAAAATTTACTAAAGTGGCAAAATCATTGGGAGGTTCTAGCTCCAAAAGAAAGGCCACTTCAACTCCGTCTATATCAACAACACCTTCGATTAGTAATTATAATTATGAACCAAATTATCCAGAAGGGTACGATCAAGAATTACACAGTTATGCAGAAGAAGTGGAAAGAGAAATACAAATTGACGAAGAAGAAGAAGAACAAGAAGAGGAACCAACGACCCCTACTGGGATACATAGATCTCGACAGTCATCAACAAAATCACATGAAGAACAACTACAAAAACAACAACAAAAACAACAAAGACAAGCTCGTGGTAAACGAGTCAATTTTCCAAAGTATCGGTTAGTTAATTTTATTCTTCAAATTGATTAAATTTTAAATTATTATTTATTTATATATTGTGGTATTTGAGTATATCTTTATATTTAAATTTAGATGAAGATGAACTAGTAAGACAACCTTTTCCGGCAATACCACCTCCTAGTGGTAGGGCTGTTTCACATGTGTGGTCGTATTTTACAAAAGAACCAACCGACAATCCAGATGTTTTCTTATGCACTTGTCAAATTTGTGAAAGTTAAGGAGTAAAGCCCTTAGTTTCATACAATTTCGCCAGAGGTAAATACTTTTTTAGTTTTTTATACATACATTATATATTCATATTTTATAAAAATTTATTTATTGTGTTTTGTGAATACGTGTTAGGTAGTGGTACGGGATCTTTTAACAAACATTTGGCAAAGAAGCATGGAATCACAAAAGAAACTCATGCAGCAAGAGGCAGCGGGACCACAAGTGAAAGCCGACAGTGGTACATTCCCAGCACAGGTATGCCGTTTAAATATAATCGTAATGATATGATTGATGAATTTTCTAAGTATGTAATTTGTGATGAATTGCCATTTAACCATGGTGAAAGTAGGGCATACGAGCGTTACACTAGAAAAACTTTGCAACCACAATATAGAGCAATCCCTAGGAGCACTCTTAAACGACGCACAATTAAATTATATGACTCAATGCGCTATGAATTAGTAGAAATGTTTTCTTTTAATGGTAGGGTTAGCATAACAACTGATATTTGGTATGCTCCCCCACATTTAGAATCTTATATGTGTGTAACAGCACAATGGATAGATCAAAATTGGATTATTCAAAAAAGAAAAATTGCTTTTGAGGCAATACTTGAAAGACATACGGGTGAAAACATAAAATACAGATTAGTAGAGATATGTAGAGAATGGAACTTATTAGATAAGATATTTTGTTGTTCTACCGATAATGCAACCGCTAACATTAAATGTATGGAACTTTTGTATAACGAACCTGCATTTAGTTTTATCCTTGGGGGTAGATTATTACAAATACGTTGTTGTGCTCATATAGTAAGCTTATCTTGCCAAGCAGGTATAAAACAATTAAGTGATTTATTAGATCTAATTAGAGACATAGTGAAGTGGCTTAGAATTGGACAGATTAAGAGACGATATAAGCAATTATGTGACCATTATCAACTAAAAAAAGTGTATTGGTCATTAGATACTCCTACACGTTGGGGATCAACCAACGATTTGTTAAGAAAAGCGATTGCTTATCGTCCAGTTATAACACAACTTTATAGTGAGTGTACAGATAGCTTTATAACTGATGGCACATGGGAACTAGCTATAGGTGTACATAAAATATTAGAAGCGTATGACCACGCAACTAAGATTTTTTCATATGTTTACAACCAAACGTCCACTTAGTAATAAGTGAGTGTATTACTATTTTTGATCATCTTCTTAAACATACACATGATGATACTAACCCATATTTAAAGCCCATTCTTGCAGATATGATGGATAAGTGGAAGACATATTTTACCGATTTTCCTTTTATTTATGGAATTACAACCATTTTAGACCCATGTGTTAAGACAGAAGTCCTTACTAAAGTAATTGGATTTTACTACCAATTATTAGATCGCCCGCCTAGTGATGTACATAATTATGTTGGAACTTGTAAAAAACTTTTAGCAGAACTTCATGATTACTATGCTAGTGTATATAACCCTAAACGCGATACATCTAGGCGTGCTGGCTTCTCGGCATGTCCCTCTTATTATAATTCCGTAATTGCTAATATAATGAGCCAAGATGATAGTTTTGTAGGATCATCTTCTTCTTCACCCTCCACTACATATTTAGAATTAGATAATTTTCTTAAACATCACTTTGAAATTGACCAAGGTAGCTATAATATTTTAGAGTGGTGGAAAGAAAAATCTATGAAATTTCCCATATTATCGAGAATTGCAAAGGATATCCTTGCAATTCCTAAGTCCACAATTGCGTCGGAGTCAACTTTTAATGCAGGTAGAAGAGTTTTAGACGAAAAGAGATCTCGTCTTGCTCCACATAGTATTCAAATATGTGTTTGCAAGAAAGATTGGGATCAAGCGGAGATTCGAACACAAGGACTAAGGAATGATGATGATCAAGGCGATGATGATGATCCATGGATGATGATGGATACATCTGCATCATCGTCAGGAGTAGAGTCAGCGGAAGCATCTAACCAATTAGATGATGATGACGAAGACGAATAGAATCCATCGGACAACAATAAATCAACATTCAACAACTACAAATAAAAGATATGACAAAGAACTACGTGGGCTTTGATTCCTTCGGAATACGTAGGCAGCTTAGTATTCCTTTGGGTACTAGGTACAAGTCCACTTTCTCCCTCTTTTTTTATTAATTATCTTTATTGACATTATTGTTGATTCGTTTCTTATTAATTTATTTTTTTCATTCTTCTTAGTAAATGATGACAAGTTAACAAGCAATGAATTTCGCTAATAATCAAGTAATCATCAAAGGTACGTCCACCATATTATAGTATTTTTATATTACATAAATATTTAAATAAAAAATAAAAATGGAACCGATGGTGCGACCCGCCCGTCCCGCGAGTTGGAACCGCCTCATGAACCACCAAGGAACCGTTTGGAACCGCCCGGAACTGGAACCTGAACCGTTTGCGACATGTTCCAAATGGAACCGAAACTGCATGGAACCGGAGCGGAACCGGCTCAACCGGGACCGTGGCCATGCCTAATTGCAAACAACCCTATTTTGTATATATTATTGTGTTGAAGTGGTTAGAAATGTAAATTTATCGTCATATTTTTAATATTATTTGGTATGTTGCGATTTTAAAGTTTTTTAAGCTTTTTTCGCACTTCCGCGCATAAAGTAGCTTAAACTTGGTTTTTTTTGCATAAAACTTTGCACACAACACTATTCGGTATATACTATTGTGTTTAAGTGGTTAGAATTGTAAATCATAGTCATATTCTTAATATTACTTTGTAAGTTGCGACTTTAAGCTTTTTTTTAGCTTTTTTGGCACTTTCACCCATAAAGTGGGTCAAACTTGGTTTGTTTTACATGAAACTTTGCACACAACACTATTTGATAATATTATTGTGTTGAAGTGGTTAGAATTTTAAATCATAGTAATATTATTAATATTATTTGGTAAGTTGCAATTTTAAGGTTTTTTAAGCTTTTTTGGCACTTTCGCGCATAAAGTAGCTCAAACTTGGTTTGTTTTGCATGAAACTTTGCACACAATACTATTTTGTATATATTATTATGCTGAAGTGGTTAGAATTTTAAATCATAGTTAATTCTTAATATTACTTGGTATGTTTCGAAATTAAGGTTTTTAAGCTTTTTTGACACATACGCGCATAAACTAGCTCAAACATAGTTTGTTTTGCATGAAACTTATAACACAACACTATTTGGGATATATTATTTTGTTGAAGTGGTTAGAATTGTATGTCCTAGTCGTATTCTTAATATTGCTTAGTAAGTTTCAATTTTAAGGTTCTTTATGCTTTTTTTACAATTTCGCGCATAAAGTAGCTCAAACTTGGTTTGTTTTGCATGAAACTTTGCACACAACATTATTTGGTATATATTATTGTGTTGAAGTGGATAGAATTGTAAATTATAGTTATATTCTTAACATTATTTGGTAAGTTGCAATTATAAGTTTTTTTTAGCTTTTTTGGCACTTTCGCGCATAAAGTAGCTCAAACTTGGTTTGTTTTGCGTGATACTTTGCACAGAACACTATTTGGTATATACTATTGTGTTGAAGTGGTAAGAATTGTAAATCATAGTTAATTCTTAATATTACTTGGTAAGTTTCGATTTTAAGGTTTTGTAAGCTTTTTTGGCGCATATGCGCATAAAATAGCTCAAACATGGTTTGTTTTGCATGAAAATTTGCACACAACACTTTCTGGAATATATTATTTGTTTGAAGTGGTTAAAATTTTAAAACAAAGTCATATTCTTAATATTACTTTGTAAATTGCGATTTCAAGGTTTTTTAAGCGTTTTTGGCATTTTCGCACATAAAGAAGCTCAAACTTGGTTTGTTTTGCATGAAACTCTGCACACAACACTATTTGGTATATATTATTGTGTTGAAGTGGTTAGAATTGTAAATCATAGTCATATTCTTAAGATTACTTTGTAAGTTGCGATTTTAAGGTTTTTAAGGGTTTTTGGGCACTTTCGCGCATATAGCATCTCCAAGGTTGTTTGTTTTGCATGAAGCTTGGCACACAACACTATTTGGTAAATATTATTGTGTTGAAGTGGTTAGAATTTTAAATCATAGTTATATTCTTAATATTACTTGGTAAGTTGCAATTTTAAGGTTCTTTAAGCTTTTTTGGCACTTTTGCGCATAACGTAGCTGAAACTTGGTTTGTTTTGCATGAAACTTTGCACACAACACAATTTGGTGTATATTATTGTGTTGAAGTGGTTAGAATTGTAAACCATAGTTAATTCTTTGTATTACTTGGTAAGTTGCGATTTTAAGGTTTTTTAAGGTTTTTTGGCACTTTCACGCATGAGATAGCTCAAACTTGGTTAGTTTTGAATGGAACTTTCTACACAATGCTATTTGGTATATATTATTGTGTTTAAGTGGTGAGAAATGTAAATCCTAGTCATATTCTTAATATTAGTTGGTATGTTGCGATTATTAGGTTTTTTTATTTTTTTCGCACTTTCGCGCATAAAGTGGCTTAAACATGGTTTTTTTTGCATGAAACTTTGTACAAAACACTATTTGGTATATATTATTGTGTTGAAGTGGTTAGAATTGTAAATGTAACACCCTAAGAATAGGACTAACTTTTCAAAACACCTTTAATGAAAAACATGAACCAAAACCTACTCATGGGAGTGTTACCGCCACATCTATTTCTTAATAAATAAATGTAAGGCTTAACGACTCAGAAATAACTTAATAATTTTAAATGCAACAAAGCATCTTACAACATAAGAGAAGACTGAAATGCAATCTATGTCTATATAAAATTTAAACAACTAAAAAACGTTTTAAACTGAAATACGACTCTAATAAAAGCTATATTTCTAAGTGATACTCACTCCACGATTCCCACGCAATCAATAACCTGCAACATAAGAATGCAAGAAAAACTAGGGAAAACTCCTGATGTTTTAATAGAAAATTGGACGGTTTGATAGACTCGTATCACCCCCTCTATTTTAAAAAGTTTCGTCCTCGAAACTCAACGTACCTGTTCAAAAAGTTCGGGGTATCGCTTTCTCATGTCAACTTCGGTTTCCCATGTGGCTTCTTCGGTTTGTTGGTTCGTCCATAATATCTTGGCCAACTTAATTTTCTTGTTCCGGGTACATCTTGTTTTGGTATCAAGGATTTTTATTGGCTTTTCTTCAAAGGTAAGGGATTCATCAAGTTCAATGGTTTCAGGTTGTATGATATGGGAAGGGTCATCGACATATTTTAGGAGTTGGCATACATGGAAGACATTGTGGACTTTGGCTAGGTTCATAGGTAGGGCTAATCTATAGGCTACTTCCCCAATTCGTTCCAATACTTCATAAGGACCTATAAAACGAGGACTCAATTTACCCTTCCTACCAAATCTCATGACACCCTTGGTTGGTGACACTTTGAGCAAAACTTTTTCACCTACTTCAAACTTTAATGCTCTCCTCCTTTTGTCTGCGTACGACTTCTGTCGATCTTGCGCGCCCCTCATACGTTTTTGGATCATCCTTACCTTCTTTGTAGTCTCTTTAATCACGTCCAGTCCTAATCCCAACGACTCGTTAACATCATTCCAACATATAGGACTTCTGCACTTTCTCCCATATAGGGCTTCGTAAGGTGCCATTCCTATGCTAGAATGAAAAATGTTATTATAAGAAAACTCAAAATACATCAAATTATCCTCCCAAGATCCACCAGAATCCATAACACATGCTCTTAACAAATCCTCAAGAGTCTGAATCGTTCTCTATTTAACCATCTATTGCTAGATGAAATGCAGTACTGAACTTTAGTATCGTGCCCACTGCTTCTTGAAGGATCTTCCAAAATTTTGACAGAAATCTCGAATCTCTATCCGATACAATGTCCTTAGGCACACCATGCAATCTCACTACCTCTTGAAAATATGCGTCTGCCATCTGTTGCATTGTCCAAGTATTCTTCATCGCTATAAACCTTGCTGTTTTTATTAATCGATCCACTATCACCCATATGGCATTCTTCCCTATTTTTGACTTTGGCAATCCTACTACAAAGTCCATTGAAATTGACTCCCATTTCCATCTAGGTACTTCTAATGGTTGCAATTTTCCCCCGGCTTCATATGTTGAATTTTCACCTTCTGACACGTTAGACACTTCGCCACAAAGCCTGCAACTTCACGCTTCATGTTGGGCCACCAAAAGTTCTTCTTAAGATCCTTGTACATCTTATCACCACCAGGATGTATTGAGTATGGGGAATTATGGGCTTCAGTCATAATCTTAGTCTTAAGCTCCTCGTCATGCGGTATCCACCATCTTCCTTTATATTTCATTACGCCATTTTCATCACTTTCGAACTCAGGTGCTTGACCATCCTCCTTCAACTTCTTCAATTTAGTTAACCAGTTATCCGTAACTTACTTCACTATAATTTTCTCAAAAATATCGGATTCAATCGTTACTCCATTCAATTGAGTACCCACATATCTATACTCTACCACTTCTAAGTTCATCCGATGAATCTCTTCACACAAGTCATCTGCTAAAATTAATGCATTCATTGTATGACTTGACTTACGAGAGCATCAGCTACTTTGTTTGCCTTTCCCTCACAATACTTCAAATCCAGATCATAATCCTTAATGAAATCTAACCATCGTCTTTGTCTCATATTCAACTCCTTTTGAGTGTACAAGAACCTCAAACTCTTGTGATCAGTATAAATCTTGCACCTTACTCCGAATAAATAATGTCTCCAAATTTTCAATGCAAAGACTACAGCTCCCAATTCTAAGTCATGTGTAGGGTAATTCTTCTCATGCGGCTTAAGTTGTCGTGAAGCATATGCTACTATTTTCCCATCTTGCATCAACACACAACCTAGTCTATTCTTAGATGCGTCTGACTAAACCTCACATTCTCCACTTTCATTCGGTAAGGTCAGCACAGGAGCAGAAGTAAGCCTTGATTTCAACTCTTGGAATGTCGTTTCACACTTCTCATCCCATTGAAACTTAGTGGTCTTCTTTATTAAATTGGTGATAGGCTGAGCGATTCTCAAGAAACTTTTCACAAATCTCCTATAGTATCCTGCTAGACCTAAGAAACTTCTCAATTCTGTCACATTAGTGGGTGTAGGCCACTTCATTACTGCTTGAACCTTCGAGGGATCTACCATTACTCCATCCTTTGTAATTACATGCCCTAAAAATGCTACCTTTTCCAACCAGAATTCACATTTTGAAAACTTGGCATACAACTTATTCTCTCTTAAAATCTCTAAAACTTTCCTCAAATGAGCCTCATGCTCTTCTCGATTCATAGAGTATACTAAAATATCATCAATAAAAACAACTACAAACTTGTCCAAATAAGGCAGAAAAGTCCTATTCATAAGGTCCATAAAGACAGCAGACGCATTAGTGAGTCCAAAGGGCATGACTGTGAACTCATAATGGCCATACCTCGTTCGAAAAGTTGTTTTGGCTATATCCTCTTCTGTAATTCGTAATTGATGATAACCTGACCTCAAATCAATCCTTGAAAATACTCCTGCACCCCTAAGTTTATCAAATAGATCCTCAATTCAAGGAAGTGGATACTTATTGTGACATTCGGAAATTTAAAATAAATAAAATCATTTTGGGCCTTTAACTAATTAGAAATTACCGTGAATCAAGTGGGTTAAGTGAAAATAATAATAATAATAATAATAATAATAATAATGATTACATATATATAAGGAAAAAAAAAAAAAAAAACTAATACCCAAAAAAAAAAAATCAGAAACCCACTTTCCCCAAACCCCATTTCCCTTCACGTCACCTCACCGCCATTCTCTCCCTCTTCTTCTACCTTTCCTTTCCCTTTTTCCTTTTCCCTTCTTCTTCGAGTAACCCGCAAGGAACCAAGACCTCCATTACCTTCTTCCTTCTTCTGAAAATTTTGAGTACCTTCAAGCTAGATTAATTATCTTCTCGTTAATTCAGCTGGTCCTTTCGTGTTTCCTTCTCTCTGTGAAGCAAAATCAGTGGCGGCCTTCACCGAACACGAACACCGCTTCTCACGGTGGTTCTACAACCATTACCGGTGTTCCTTCTTCTTGTAATTGTTGGTATAAACCAACTAAGGTATTAAATCTCTTAATTTCTATGTGTAATTTCATTTTACTCATCTTTAATAATCGATTTTCTTATCAAAATTTCGAACCCTAGCTATCTTTAATCGAAAATTACATGTAATATCAATATATATATATTGGTTTTTGGATTATTAGTGTTGATTAGTATTGGTTTTTGGATTATTTGATTTCTAGTATAAAGTTTGATATTTATTGAAATTTCAGTCTGGAATTTGAACGTTCTTTTTTGGCCACTTTCGAAGTAGTTCTAATTGTTTTTGGGTTCTGGTTCCTTCATATGAATTGTAGAGCTCCGAGTCACGGTCGCGTGGGCACTTGAATCGCCCCAAAATGAGTCCGTATGAGGAAGTTATGCCCAAAATACTAGCAGGGTGTCTTGTAAATTCGAAAATGATATTATTGACTTACTTGTTCATAATTAAATTCAAATTGAGTACTCTTTTATCATGTGTTAAACGCTAGATTTTATTGGATCTTGAATTTATATAAACTAATTAGATGAGTTATGTTGATTGGGATTATTAGTTGGATATGAGATATTGGATAATTATTGTTAGGAAGTAGGAATTTATGGCTAATGATGATTGATGATGTCCTGATTTTGGTTAGGTTAATGAATTTCTCATGTAAATGCTAGTTGTTCAAGGTGGTTTTGATAATGATGATGACAAGTAATTGAGTAAAATGATACTCTTAGGTGATATATTAGATGTTTGTTGATTTGAGAACTTGTTATGGGTATTATGTTGATTGATAGATTTGGGTGAAGTTGAGATTAATCATTTTGGGTTGTGGATACTCGTTAAGAGCTAATTGTTAGATGATTTAATATTTTAGATGGATTATTAAATTCTTGATGAGCAATAGCGATTGTGGGCTAGAATGGTTACTTCCAGTTTAATATGATGTAAATGGTGAATTAAGGATCAAGTTTTACTATTATATGATGCTTAGAAATGCTAAAATCAAGAGTTATGGGTAGGTATCGAATAATTTGATATTCTTGAAAGTATTATGTGATTCTTTGAGGATTTCTAACATTGAGTTTGAATGTATATATTGGTGTTTAATTGGAAATATTAGGATAGCTGGTGGAACTATGCGTTCTTAGAATGAGTAGTAATGAATTATATGAATCTAGTTGTAGTATCGTATGCGTTGTTGTGATGCTATGTTGTTATGCTTCAGGAGGCGACATTATCGAAGAGCCCTTCTAATAATCGCGGTGTAGCAGACTTAGTCTCTTGAAGTATTCATTTGGTGAGTAGTAACAGTCTCTTAAAAAGGGGTCTGGCCAGGCTACCATTTGTAAAATGTTTATTTAAAGTTTGTGAAATTTATATGAATGTGATAAATGTTTATGAATGATTATGCTGAGATTGATATGGTCAATGGATCGGGTTGCGAGCTGGTCATTGATGGAGTTGAGGAACATGGTTTCCCTACTCCCTGTTTTTGAAGCGAATTGTCATTGAGATATTGACTAGCTTCACCCGAGAGCGACATAGCCTTAGAGCTATGGGGCATCTCTCAAACTAGACTCCCTGTGCGCACATAGATCTAGGAAACTGATGTTGCTTTTAAACCATTGTTTTGAATTGATGTGTTTAATTGTTTTGGATTGTTGTTTTCTCACTCAGTTTAATCTGATTCCTTGTTGTTTTCATCTTTTAGCTGATTACAGATCGGATCCGGTCGGGAATAATCGGGTTAGCAATGTTGATGAGAGTGCTAAGAATGTTCTTTTGAGCTGAGGCCGTGGAAGCTTCTAGTTTGTATTAGGAATTGTTTAATGTATAATAGTTCTGATTAGTTTTGATTATGTTGATTATAATGGACATGTAGTGAGTTGTATGGTTACTTAATGTTTAGATTAGATATTCGGTTTGAGATTTAGCTGTGTTGGTTTCGTAATAGAGTTGGTGGTTCCTTTGCCCAGGTTTTGGGATATGATTTAAGTTTCTTGGGAAATAATCTCCGTGACGACTCTGTTTACCCAATCAACGAAAAGTTGGGTTGTTACACTTATTCTTCATCATCACACTATTTAAATCCCTATAATCAATACATAGTCTCAATGTTCCATCTTTCTTCCTAACAAATAATACTGGGGCTCCTCAAGGTGATACACTTGGTCTTATATATCATTTATCCAACAAGTCCTCAAGTTGTACCTTCAACTCTTGCAACTCGGCAGGTGCCATCCTATAAGGTGCCTTTGAAATGGGTCTTGTTCCTGGAACTAAGTCAATCTTGAAGTCTAACTCTCTCACAGGTGGCATCTCTAGAATCTCATATGAGAACACATCAACAAACTCCTTAACTACAGGTATCTCTCCTAACTCGTCCTCTTTCATGCTCATGTTCTTTACATGGCACAAATATACAGGGTAGCCTTTCCTAAGATGGGTCTGGAGATTTAGGGCGGAGATAAGTTTGATCTTTGGTGGCTCGGAATTAGTTTCTTGGTAGGTTAGTTTATTTCCCTTAGGGCCTCTAAAGGTAATTCTCTGTTTAGCCTGATACTTCTTTAACTAATCCATCCCCAAAAACAAAATCGAGGCAACTCATAAAAAACGAAAGACAACGAAAATATAATTAAAAGAAATAACCACTACTACTAAGTACTTAAATGTACTTCAAAACAATAAACCCATTCGTCCCCACTCTCATAATTTATTTTATTTATTTATTTATTTTTGTAACTTACTTAAATTATTTAAAATATTTTACATCTACCGTTTAGCCTATTTTTAATTTAAGCCTTTATAAACTTTAAATCCTAAACAACCCTAAGATTTGACCAAAACAAACCTAAGCTACTGATACCACTTTGTAACACCCTAAGAATAGATCGAACTTTTGAAAACACCTTTAATGAAAAACATGAACCAAAACCTACTCATGGGAGTGTTACCGCCACATCTATTTCTAATAAAATAAATGTAAGGCTTAACGACTCAGAAATAACTTAATAATTTAAAATGCAACAAAGGATCTTACAACATAAGAGAAGACTGAAATGCAATCTATGTCTATATAAAATTTAAACAACTAAAAAACGTTTTAAACTGAAATACGACTCTAATAAAAGCTATATTTCTAAGTGATACTCACTCTACGATTCCCACGCAATCAATAACCTGCAACATAAGAATGCAAGAAAAACTAGGGAAAACTCCCAAAATCAGGAAATAGAGTAATTTCAACTCCATCCCGTAAAATGATTAAGTATGAAAATGATTTAAGAAAATAAAACATAATTTGAGTTGAAAATAATTTATAAAAAATATACATATAGCTGAGTTTAAAATAAAAACAATTTAAGAAAACAATATATATAATATCACATAAATTAATTTTTTAATTTGATATTTAATAATGACAAACACATAATGAATTTTTTTTAATTTGAGGGAACGAGAACGCCAGTGAGCCGAGGCTTTAACCCTATACCTACTTCATCAAGAGGTTGTCACGCCAAATAATTCAAGGCCAGCAGAGTAGTCTCAGGGAACCCTAGTGTGCACACCCCTTCTACTTGGATCACAACAAATAGAAGGAAGACCAAACATCATATCAAGTATCAGAAATAATAATACCTGTCGGCTGCTATACTAACCAAACAGGACAACCTGTTCATCACCCTTATACTTGGATCACAACAAATATAAGAGTTTCATTTCCCTCGTGTTACACTTTACGTGATTTAATATATTTTAATAATTAGCCGCGTGCACATAAACATATAATCAAACATACATTATACATTTTATTTTATTCTCATAGGTTTCCCCAAGAAAAAATATATCTCAAGAATATTCAATTGCAATATTAATATCATAATATTTTCCTCCCAAATTCAATCGCATTTAAAATCATTATTAAAATAATAATATAACTTTCGTCAAAATAATAATATTATAAGTATTTCCCTTTCAAATTAAACCGTATCTAATTTTGTTATCAAAATAATAATATAAATTTTATCAAAATAGTAATTATAAATTCAAGTTTGACAAAAATAATAGTACATATAATTTGAGAATATATAAAACATAATATCATACAAAATAATGTCATATAAAATCATGCATTCTATTTAGACACATTAATAATCACTTAGCACATAATATTAACGGCATAGTCCTAATTAGATGGACATTGAGAATTACCTTGTCACGTGATCCTAGACAACGTACGCTCTTGATAATCTTTGTCTACGAATTCGCTGTTTTTAATATCGAAATCTTGCGGTTTTTTGACTGAATTTTAATCAAATGGGAGATGGAGAAAGTAGTTTGTAGGAGAAAAAGGAAGTGCGAGTAATAATGTGAATAAATTAAGGGTAATTGGTTTAATTTATAATAGGTAAGTGAGGTTAGTTATAAGATTTTAAGGGAGAAGTGGGAAGTTATTTGTTAATGGGGAGTTACTTTATTTTAATTTTTTTTTATTTTTAAAATTTCTGAAATTTATTTATTTATTATTATCAATATTATTTTAAAAAGCAGATGTTACAGTAAATCACAGTCATATTCTTAATATTACTTTGTAAGTTGCGATTTTAAGTTTTTTTAAAAGCTTTTTGGGCACTTTCGCGCATATAGTAGCTCCAAGGTTGTTTATTTTGCATGAAATTTTGCACACAACACTATTTGGTATATATTATTGTTTTTAAGTGGTTAGAATTTTAAATCATAGTTATATTCTTAATATTACTTGGTAAGTTGCAATTTTAAGGTTTTTTAAGCTTTTTGGAACATTCGCGCATAATGTAGCTCAAACTTGGTTTGTTTTGCATGAAATTTTGCACATAAAGTATTTAGAATTGTAAATCATTGTTATATTCTTAATATTACTTGTTAAGGTGAAATTTTAAGGTTTTTTAAAAGTTTTTTATCATTTTCGCGCATAAAGTATGTCAAACTTGGTTTCATTTGCATGAAAATTTGCACACAACACTATTTGGTATATATTATTGTGTTGAAGTGGTTAGAATTGTAAATCATAGTTAATTCTTAATATTACTTTGTAAGTTTTGATTTTAAGGTTTTTTATGCTTTTTTGGCACATACGCGCATAAAGTAGCTCAAACATGGTTTGTTTTCCATGAAACTTTGCACACAACACTATTTGGGATATATTGTTTTGTTGAAGTGGTTAGAATTGTATGTCATAGTCATAATCTTAATATTACTTGGTAAGTTTCGATTTTAAGATTTTTTAAACTTTTTGGGCAATTTCGCGCATATAGTAGCTCCAAGTTGGTTTGTTTAGCATGAAACTTTGCACACAACACTATTTGGTATATTCTTAATATTACTTAGTTACATGAGATTTTAAGGTTTTTTTAAGCTTTTTTGGCACTTTTGCGCATAATGTAGCCCAAACTTGGTTTGTTTTGCATGAAAGTTTGCACAAAACACTATTTGATATATATTATTTTGTTGAAGAGGTTAGAATTTTAAATCGTAGTCATATTCTTAATATTACTTGGTAAATTGCGATTTTAAGGTTTTTAAAACTTTTTTGGGACTTTCGCGCCTAAAATAGCTCAAACTTGGTTTCTTTCACATGAAACTTTGCACATAACACTATTTGGTATATATTATTTTGTTGAAGTGGTTAGAATTTTAAATCATAGTTAATTCTTTATATTACTTGGTAAGTTTCGACTTTAAGGTTATTTAAGCTTTTTTGGCACATACGAACATCAAGTAGCTCAAACATGGTTTGTTTTGCATGAAACCTTGCACACAAAACTATTTGAGATTTGTTGAAGTGGTTAGAATTATAAGTCACAGTCATATTCTTAATATTACGTGGTAAGTTGCACTTTTAAGTTTTTTTTAAGCTTTTTTTTCATTTTCGCGCAATAAATAGCCAAAACTTGGTTTGTTTTGCATGAAACTTTGCAAACAACATTATTAGATATATATTATTGTGTTGAAATCGTTAGAATTATAGTCATCGTCTTAATACTACTTGGTATGTTCTGATTTTAAAATTTTAAGCTTTTTTAGCACTTTCGCGCATAACGTAGCTCAAACTTGGTTAGTTTTGCATGAAACTTTGCACACAACACTATTTGGTATATATATTATTGTTTCAAAGTGGTTAGAATTGTAAATTATAGTCATATTATTAATATTACTTGATAAGTTGCGATTTTATGGTTTTTTATGCTTGTTTCGCACTTTCTCGCATAAAGTAGCTTAAACTTGGTTTATTTTTGCATGAAACTTTGTACACAACACTATTTGGTATATATTATTATGTTGAAGTGATTAGAATTGTAAAATGATAGTCATATTCTTAATATTACTTGGTAAGTTGCGATTTTAAGGTTTTTTAAGCTTTTTTGGTAGTTTATAAAGTAGCTCAAACTTGGTTTGTTTTGCATGAATATTTGCACACAACACTCTTTGATATATATTATTGTGTTAAGAGGTTAGAAATGTAAATCATAGTTATATTCTTAATATTACTTGGTAAGTTGTAATTTTATGGTTTTTAAAGATTTTTTGGCCCTTTATAAAGTAGCTCAAATTATATTTGTTTTCCATGAAACTTTGCACACAACACTATTTGGTAAAGTAGTCATATTCTTAACATTACTTTGTAAGTTTCAATTTTTAAGGTTTTTTAAAGTTTTTTGCCACTTTATAAAGTAGCTCAAACTTGGTATATTTTGCATAAATCTTTGCACACAACACTATTTGGTATATATTATTGTATTTAAGTGGTTAGAATTTTTAATCATAGTCCTATTCTTAATATTACGTGATAAGTTGTGATTTTAAGTTATTTTAAGCTTTTTTGTCACTTTTGCGCATAAAATAACCCAAACTTGCTTTGTTTTGCATAAAACTTTGCAAACAACATTATTTGGTATATATTTTTGTGTTGAAGTGGTTAGAACTATAAATCATAGTCATCTTCTTAATATTACTTTGTAAGTTCCGATTTTAAAGTTTTTAAGCTTTTTTAGCACTTTCGCACATAAAGTAGCTCAAATTTGTTTTTTTTGCATGAAACTTTGCACACAATACTATTTGGTATATATTATTGTGTTGAAGTTGTTAGAATTGTAAATCATAGTCATATTGTAACACCCCTGAATTTCCAACCCCTTAAACGAAACTAGAATCGTAAAGGAAGAGTGGAAATTCTGGTGTTTCATAAAAAGAAAAGGGAAAGGGAACATAATTATAATAAACGCTAAGGATTAATTAAAAAGTGAGTAGGTGGAAATTTCGGCAGCATCTCTAATGAGGATAATTGGATAACATAACTATAATAATCTAAGGCCTTTAATGCCTTCAAGAATATGTCACGACGGAAAGAATCATCGTCGGCTTCTCAAATCATCAACTCTAATGAGGATCGCGGTTCCAGTGTTAACACATTGATCTGACAGATACTAAAGGAGTATTCTCAACACTATACATTCAAAAAAACTACGTAGCGGAACTATGGATCATACAAGGAATCACATGGTTCCATGCAAAGGAAGTAATATAGAAGCTACAAGCATTAGACAATTTTTACATAATATCTACGACCGTACTCCGCTCTTTCCCCCAATGCAAAACAAAAGAAGCTCCTATACTTGTCATGTCAAGCTATGATCCCCCTGCTGCTCAACAAAATGACCATGGTCAAATGTGTCATAGCAGAAACATCATAGTGAGTCATGAGCAACCAACAACAAACATATACACATCAGTAATTAATGAACTTATAACAATTAGAGTCATTGAACAAAACTATAGACAACGATATAGTATGACAATAGCGAGTCTGCTCATCTGTCTAAATACCTCTATTTACTCATTATTTTCTCTTTCAAACTACAAATCTCTCGAAGTATATTCAAGGGTAGTGGATCTTTTCTCTCTTCATGGCATAGTGACACAGCCATGGGCGTTATCGGCCACCCGACGCCCATGGCAAAGTATGAGCTCATGCCCCCTCCAGCTGACCCTCTCGGGCCCTACCTTCGGGAAAACCTAACACACTGGGGTACTAAACCAGTGAAGAGGCCACCATATTGGGGTTTGCAAGGCCCGCATGGTAACACCTCGGTCAAGGGGCGGTATCGGCCACCCGGCGCCAAATGACCCAAGCATTCTCATACTTCCCTTACGGTGGTCCCGTCGAACCTCACCTAGAGGACTATTAAATCAACCGGACACAATACAGTTGAGTCACACCAACTAATCATAAATGAAGGCTCAATAAGTAGGAAATCACTTCGATACCACACAGAACCATGGTGCGTTCTCTAATATTTCGAAATCTGTTCTCATAGTGTCCTAATGCTTTCATTCTACTTGCCTATATCACTATTATGACCATATGCTAACATGGTTTACTTTCTGGCGCTGTATAATTCTAACACGATGTATATAATTCATGAAATATTGATAATACTTTGTAACGATAAACATGATAATAAATTAATGCGTGTACGTACTTGCTAGCGTCATTGTACGACCACAAATTACAAAAATCACCCAACTAAGGGATACTTTCCTCTTATAAACTGGGAACAAAGATTAAAACTAGCAAGAATGGTGAAGAGGTGAATGAGGGTTGTAATGGAAGTGCACAAGGGCCAAAATTGGCTAGGAGAGAGAGAGAAGTCCAAAACCAGCCAGCAGCTGGCGGTTGATTGTGACGCTACCGGCTGTTCAGTACGAGGGAGGAGGGAAGGGAGGTTGCTGGTTTTTCTGTGGGCCGTGTAGAGGCTGGTGACGCCCCGCTGTTCTGCTCACTGGTGGCGCAAGGAAGAAGAGAGAAAGAAGGAGAAGAGGGAGAAGGAGGAGAAAGAGGAATGACGGCTCCCTTGAGCATTTAGGGTTTTCACGGTTTTATACTCGTTATTTCTATTATTATTATTATTATTATTATTATTATTATTATTATTATTATTATTATTATTATTATTATTATTATATATTTATTTATTTTTTTCATCTTGATTTATTTTCTTACGAGGCCCAACTAAGAAACTCACCTTCGTGGGCTCACACATTTTAATAAAATTATCATTTTCATTCGAACCTCTTTATTTAAGAAATCGCAATTATATTTTTGACTTACATATATATATATATATATATATATATATATACACACACACACACACACACACACACACACACACACACACACACACACACACACACACATATATATATATATATATATATATATATGTATGTATGTATTTAAGTTAACATTTAAAAATTCATGTATGCAAGAAATTTATTAAAACTAATTCAGAAATAATTAAATTTACTTGTAAAATCTTTAAAAACTATCAAAATATTAAATAATTACGTCATTAAAATCTCGGGATGTTACAGACTACCCCCCTTAAAAAGACTTTCGTCCCCGAAACTAGAGCAACCAAGGTGCTATTTGTGAAAAATTATATTTCTAATAACTCAAGAAGGCGTCTTAATGATTTTAAGCCTAAGGAATTAACTCAAGGATTGTGACCTTATTGACACTATTATACTCACTCTTATCCAAATAATCATGCATATTTTGTTTCAAGCATTCATAGTCATCTAAAATAACTCAACACCCAAACGAAGCATGTGAATATCACACAATTAACTTAACATAATCAATCAAAAGCATGTAAAAATCATACAATTGACTTGACATGATAAAACAAAAGCATTATTAACCTTGCAGAGAACATATTAACTTAGTTACGACGGAATTCGTATATAAGAAATGAAATTTGTCATATATAGATTCTCAAGTACCCAATCACGTAACATATTAACCTTCTCATACCAATAAGGTTCAATTAACATCACATTTAAGCATTATTATACAAATTTAGTAAATTGTACCAAAAACTTCACTAACACTAAATAATACTTAACATTGCAGAGAACGTAACTAGCATCTACTAAGCAAGCCCATGTTCATAAGGGAGTCATAAGTATTAGCAACTTACATTTATGAATCTAATATCAAATTACTTAACTTATTCAACTTATGCACATGCAATAATCACCACAACGCAAAACATAAGTCGTATATCTATCCTAAATCTACCCCAACTCTCACGCGTAACATTAACTTCAAACAATTTCTTAAATACTTTAGAATATGAGCGTCAAAGTAGGAACCACTGGCTCTGGTAACCACCTGTAACACCCCTGAATTTCCAACCTCTTAAACGAAATCATAATCGTAAAGGAAGGGAGGAAATTCGGCTGTTACATAAAAAGAAAAGGAAAAGGGAACATAATTATAATAAACGCTCAGGATTAATTAAAAAGTGAGTAGGTGGAAATTTCGGCAGCATCTCTGCTGAAAAATGAGGATGTGACAAGAATATATAATTGGATAACATAACTATAATAATCTAAGGCCTTTAATGCCTTTAAGAATATGTCACGACGGAAAGAATCCTCGTCGGCTTCTCAAATCATCAACTCTAATGAGGATCGTGGTTCCAGTGTTAACGCATTGATCTGACGGATACTAAAGGAGTATTCTCAACACATACTAACCTCAGGAAAAAGGTGTGGGTATTTCTCACGCATGGAATCCTCAGTTTCCCACGTTGCCTCCTGTGTGCGCTTGTTAGCCCATAGAACTTTCACCATCTTTATATCTTTTCTCCTCGTACTACGCACCTTAGAATCTAAGATCTTGATAGGCTTTTCTTCATAAGATAAATTCTCATCAAGGTCTAAGGGCTCGGTATCTAGCACATGAGATTTATCGGGAACATATCTTTTCAACTGCGAAATGTGAAACACGTCATGGACCTTACCAACTCATTGGGTATTGCTAGTCTGTAAGCGACCTTTCCAACCTTCTCTGTGACCTCATAAGGTCCTATACACTTTGGGCTCAACTTCCCCCTTTGCCAAACCTCATGACTCCCTTCATCGGTGAAACTCTCAATAACACATAATCCCCTACGGCGAACTCATCAGGTCTCCTCTTAAGATCTGCGTAGGACTTTTGTTGATCCTTGGCCGCTTTAAGTCTTTCACGAATCATTTTTACTTGATCAGTCATCTCCCCTAACATAGCCGGTCCTAGAGTGACAGATTCACTGAAATCGTCCCAACATACTGGATTACGACAATGACGACCGTACAAAGCTTCAAAAGGTTCCATCTGGATGCTTGCCTAGTAACTATTATTGTATGAAAATTCCACCATGTCTAGGCACTCATCCCAAGATCCTTGCCTATCCAAAGCTACCGCTCGCAACATATCTTCAAGTGTCCTATTCGTGCGTTCAGTTTGCCCATAAGTAGCCAGTTGAAAAGATGTGCTCCTAAGAAGTTCTGTACCCAAAGCTTTCTGAAATGCTTCCCAAAATTTCAAAACGTATCTAGTATCACGATCAGACATAATAGATCTAGGGACACCGTGGTATCGTACAATGTTCTGGTAAGCTCGAGCCAACTGATCCATATCCCACTGATTATTCATCGGAATGAACTTAGCACTCTTGGTAAGTCTATCCACGATCACCCATAACGTATCATTTCCTGACTTAGTCCTCGGTAAACCCAAAACAAAATCCATAGATATGTCATCCCATTTCCATATAGCAATATCCAAAGGTTGAAGTAAGCCTGCAGGCCTCTTATGCTCGCTCTTTACCTTCTGACAGGGCAAACACTTGGAAACAAACTCAGCAATATCTCTTTTCATTCCGGACCACCAAAATGTCTGCTTCAAGTCTTGGTACATTTTATCTCCTCCCGGATAAATAGAGTACTTTGAGCTATGAGCCTCTGTCAATATCTTCTCCTTAAGCTCTGTGCAAGTAGAAGGTACACACCATCGACCCTTATATCGAATGTTACCATCCCCGAATATCATGAATCCTTCAGCTTTACCTTCTTTAACTTGCTCTCCCGTTTTCTCCAATAAGGAGTCAGTCACTTGCTTTATTAAAATTTCCTCAAAAATTGAAGGTCGGATGGATAAGGCTGCTAACCGGGACTCTAGCTCCCTATGTTGTACAATCTCGAGATTCAATTCTTCTATGTCTCTCTGCAACTCTCTAGGAACAGTCAAGGAAGCTAAGGGATGACTGGTCTTTCTACTCAAAGCATCAGCAACCACATTGGCCTTACCCTCATGGTAATTGAACTCCACGTCATAGTCGTTAATCAACTCTAGCCACCTTCGTTGTCTCATGTTCAAATTTTTTTGTGTATACAAGTATCGCAAGCTTTGATGGTCAGTATAAATTTTGCACTGCACTTCATATAAGTAATGTCTCCAAATCTTCAGAGCAAAGACAATGGCTGCTAGTTCTAGGTCATGAGTCGGATAATTGACTTCATGCGGTTTAAGTTGTCTTGATGCATAAGCAATAATCTTTCGATCTTGCATCAACACACACGCTAACCCATTTTTCGAGGCATCACTATACACAAGATACTCAGACGTGCTGTCTGGAAGGGTTAAAACTGGTGCAGTAGTCAATCTCTCCTTTAATGTTCGGAAGGCTCCATCACACTCTTCAGTCCACTCAAATTTCTTGTCTTTCTTCATCAAATTAGTCATCGGGTGGGCAATCTTCGAGAAATCCTTCACAAATCTTCTATAGTAACCAGCTAAACCCAGAAAACTTCAAATCTCGGTCACATTTTTCGGTGTAGGCCAATCCTTCACCGCCTCGATCTTAGTTGGATCCCCGGTAACTCCCTCTTTGGACACAAAATGCCCTAGAAATGATAATTTTTCAAGGATAAACTCACACTTAGAAAATTTGGCATACAATTGATTCTCCCGAAATATCTGCAATACTTGCCTTAAATGTTGTTCGTGCTCTCCCTCATCCTTTGAATACACCAAAATATCATCAATGAAGACCACGACGAACATATCGAGGCATGCACTAAATACCCGATTCATCAAACACATGGATGCTGCTGGTGCATTTGACAGCCTAAATGGCATCACTGTAAACTCAAAATGGCCATAGCAATAACTAAAGGCCGTCTTGGGTACATCTCTCTCCGCTATTCTCAATTGATGATAGATAGACCTCAATTCAATCTTTGAAAACATTCCGGCTCCCTTAAGCTGGTCAAACAGGTCATCAATTCTCGGTAGAGGGTATTTGTTCTTCACAGTAACCTTGTTCAGCTCACGATAATCTATGCATAGTCTCATAATGCCATCCTTCTTGCGAACAAACAACACAGGTGCCCCCCAAGGCGAAACACTCGGTCATATGTACCCAATCTCCAAAAATTCTTCTACTTGCTTTCTCAATTCTTCCATCTTTGCTGGTGCCATCCTATAAGGTGCTTTGGATATGGGTCCCGCCCCCGGTACTAAGTCTATGGTAAATTCAAAGTCCTAAGTAGGTGGCGTTCCCGGTATTTCATCTGGGAAGACATCCATAAACTCGTTTACGACGGGAACGGTCTCAAGAGCCACAACCTTATCCTTTATTCTTCAAACGTGACACAAGTAACAAGGTAGTCCCCGCCTCAGCAATCTCTTCATTCTCAAGGAAGATACCATTTTAGCCTGTAACCCCGAAGTGCCCTTGTTATACTTAACCCTTTTTCCCTTAGGTCCTACAAGCCTCACTTCTTGTTTGTCGCACTCAATCTCTGCCTTGAAATGGCCTAACCAATCGATCCCAAGAATGATGTCTAAGTCATCCATGTCGAGCTCATAAAAGTCATTAGAGAAAACAACTTCTCCTATGGTTAAAGGAACTCCTCTATATAACCTAGTACACTGAAATAACTCCCTCGATGGAATCGCTACTACATTAGAGGTGGATTCAGGGTTCTTTAATCCTAACTTCTCGATCTTTGATGTGCATACAAAAGAATCAGATGCCCCAATATCAAATAATACTTTAACAGGTACTGAATTCACAAGGAACGTACCTGTCACCACATCTGAACCATATTGGTATGGTTCAAGGATGACTAGTACAATAAGTAAAGATGCAAATCAAGGCAATGAGTCATATTCAAGCAAAGAGGCAGATTCAACAACAAAAGAGGAAGAACAGAAACTCAAAACAACAAAGCATCAGCTTCTGGTTAAAACTTGCAAACAACTGACCTTGCTGATCTTGCACAGATCAACCAAGAGTGATTCAAAAGCCATGGAAGATGAAATTGGAATCTTGGTACATGGAGATTCGTACCTTGGCCCAAGAACATTACTATGCATCATTAAAAACCAATGGAAAACAATGGTGAAGGTCAGCCAGTCAACAGCTAGCCCAGAACAGAACAGAGCACAACTGATGACTTCCACTGACCAGCTGACCTTGAGGACTTGTGCTAGAACGAGTCTAGACTCCTTGGGAGACTCTAAGGGTAGATTTGGAATCTTTGCACTTGGATCTACCTACCATGATTCAAGGTTACTATTAACAACCATTGGAAGATCCCTAGACAAGTGGATGAAGGTCACCCACTCAACAGCTGGTGCAGAACAGTACAGAACTGATCTTATGACCAGGACACCTTGTGAGGCTTGGTTTGAGCGCATCGTCTGACCTATGGGACCACCAAGGGTAGAAATGGAATCTCTACACTAGGAACTTGCTTCCAGGACTCTTAGTGGCCATCATCTACCTTTGGAAGAGCACAATAAGTTGAGTGAAAGGTCGCCTGTTCGATAGTTTTCTGTCAGAATATCAGTTTTAACTTAGCTTGTTTTTTCTTGTCTTTTTAATGTGTACATGTTTTGCACGTGGCCTTAAATGACCGTTATAGTTAGTTGTACGTGTCCTTAGAATTGTCAATGTATTTCCCCGTTCCCCAAGTCTATATATAGACGTCCCTAGCCTTGTAAAAAGTTTAAGTTTGAATCAATAAAAAATTCAGAGTTCTCTAAGTGTTTTCCTTGCAATTGCCTAGCAATTGGGTTACTTAGGGCCAGTTTGCCCTTCATTGATGTACGTGATCTTGAGTGTTCTTCAAGATCCTACATTACCCTATCCATAGATACTGTTAACTCCCTTGCAGATCAAAGGAGGAAGCGTGGGATCGAGTGAGTAAGGAGCCTGGCAGTCCAGTTCTTAACACCCATCCTTTGTGTCAGTTTTCCTTGAATATCCCTTGTGTTTGTGTATTAAATCCAATTCGTGCGTAATTTCTTCAACCACCATGCGTACTTGGATCAATTGGTATCAGAGCACGGTTCACGAAGAGGGCAAGAGCGCCTGGTTGTGTTGAACGGAAAATCAAGAAAAGCATTCATCACCCTGATTTTGATCCTGCATTCTGTTTGGTGAGAATTTTAAACATAACTTTTTGCAGAAGCGAAATTTCATTAATTCCTTTTAGAGAAATCAAGGTTAGTGTCTTAACTTTGAGTTCTTGAAAGAGAGATCAGATTTCACGTTGTGTGCAAAATTTGGCGCAAGTGTTTTCCAACCTGTAGAAACAGAAATCTTGAAATTTCAAGATTCTGTTCTTGTGTTCACAGGTGGAAATTCCGCTTTCTTTTTCATTTCCTTTACATTTTGATTGATTAGTATAAACAAAATAATCACAAATTATTCACAAAATTTGTGTTGAACGCTTGGTTGCTGTACATTGCACACCAAGTCACAGACTACAGATTCTTAAGAATCTGATTTTCTGTGATCAGGTAATATTTCTGATTTTTTTTGCTTTGTTTGTTTGTTTGCATTTCTTTCCATATCCATCACGTGAAATAAAGGTTCGCAATAAAACTCACTTAAAATCACGTGAAAATTGGTTTTCATTAAGATTACACATTGCATAACAACCACAAAAGTCAGAATTGTAAGAAACTGATTTTGTCCTGTTTTGATCAAGTGTTCTTGTTGTTCATAGTTGTTATTTTCTTTCTTTGCTGCATTTGTTGTCTTCATTGGTCAGATAAAATAGGGATTTACATTAGCATTTCATTTAATCCTCAGTGCAAAGTTAAATTCTGGTGTTGTGTGCACAGAAGATAGATTCTTAAAGAATCTGATTTTTCTAATTTGCTGTCATTGATTTTGCAATATTATTGTTGTTTTCTTCTCTTTATTGCATGTTATGTCTTTAATAATTAGGTAAGATAGGTCTTTACATTAGCATTGCATTTAACTCGAAGTATAAGTGGATTTTTGCTGTTTGTGCACAGAGAACAGATTCTTAAGAATCTGATTTTTCTGTGATCAGGTTTGTATCTCTGCATTCATATCATGTTCTGCACATTTGTGTATCATTTTGTTTTGCATTAAATCATCATGTATACAAAAGATAAATTCGAAGCACTAGTTAACATGGTCACTCAATTAAGCTTGGCTATCACCGAATTGAAAAATGCTACACCACAACAACCACAATACCCATATCAAACCCCTAACATTGAGAATGTGAGAGAGGATAAGACCATGAGGGTTGATGTGCATGAGTTTGATGGAACCTCACATGACCCTGAGGAATACATTGAATGGGAGGAAGGGGTAGAACGATACTTTGAATATAAGGATACCCATCCAGACCATCAATATAAGATTGCAAAGGTGAAACTCACCAAACTAGCTGCCACATGGTTAGAAGTAGTTCAGAGGCAGAGGCTTAGGAATGGGAAGAAAAAAGTGAATTCTTGGGAGAACCTTAAGAAAAAAATGAGGAGAAAGTATGTGCCTAGTAATTACACACAGAAATTGCCTATACAATGGAGCACACTCACTCAAGGCAACAAAACAGTAGCCTTAGCTAATGATCATGCATTACTATTAGAGCAATACTCAAAGAAAAGTACTTCACAACTTGTTGCACAAACCAATGAATCATCTATGCATAAAAGCAACCAGCAGCCTTTGAATATTAGGAATGTGATCACTACTGATTCCTCCATTAAAACCAGTAGCATTGAGTCCAAGAGCAAGAGTGTCACACCAATCAAGGATGTGGTTTGCTCTAAGTGTCATGGCCATGGGAATTTCAAAGTAGATTGTCCTAACAAAAGAGCTTTCACCCTAGCTGAGTGGGATGAAATTAGGAGCAAGGAAAGGCCTAAGACCATCCTTGATAACATTTATGGTAGGGAGGAAGAGAGGGGAACCATTACTAATGATGATGACCCTAATAGCACCTACATTCAGAGGGATTCAGGGGTTGTTACACCTTTTGTTTCTGATTTACAATCAGAAAGGGGACTTATATACCCTAAAGAGGAAGAAAGGCATGAGGGTAAGATGAAAGAATTAATTCCTTTACCCCCTCACAAAGCTGTACCTCCTTCCAAGACCAAGCAACCTATGCACTTGATAAATAAAAAAGAATGTGTGGAAAAGAAGAAACTAGCAGATCATTGTTGGTCTAAGTTGTCCAAGGAAGTTAAACCTATTATTAAGAGGTTTTCAATTGTTGCTTCTAATTTTTTACTAATTGATCTTCCTATTTTGTACAGATATAGCACTAATGTTCATAAGCATGCTGAGTACTTCCGAAAAAACCACAAACCAATGCATAAGAAGTTGATCAAAACAAAAGCAAGACACCAGCACAGAGCAAACAGAGGACTGAAGCAGAGCAAATTGACGCAACTTGGTGAATTTGCATGGATTCTACTCAAGCAAAGGAGGTTTTCTCACCTCAGGAAGCATAAGTTAAAGCCCAAGACTATGGGACCATTTCAGATAATTATTAAATATGGGGACAACTCATTCAAATTGAAAATAATAAAAGGATTTGGCACACCTCTTACCTTCAAAGCAGGGGACTTAGCTCCTTACTTAGGGGATGCTGAATTGAGGACAATTCTTTTTAAAGAAGGGGGGAATGAACCATATTGAGATGGTTCAAGGATGACTAGTACAATAAGTAAAGATGCAAATCAAGGCAATGAGTCATATTCAAGCAAAGAGGCAGATTCAACAACAAAAGAGGAAGAATAGAAACTCAAAACAACAAAGCATCAGCTTCTGGTTAAAACTTGCAAACAGCTGACCTTGTTGATCTTGCACAGATCAACCAAGAAGTGATTCAAAAGCCATGGAAGATGAAATTGGAATCTTGGTACATGGAGCTTCGTACCTTGGCCCAAGGACATTACTATGCATCATTAAAAACCCATGGAAAACAATGGTGAAGGTCAGCCAGTCAACAGCTAGCCCAGAACAGAACAGAGCACAACTGATGGCTTCCACTGACCAGCTGACCTTGAGGACTTGTGCTAGAACGAGTCTAGACTCCTTGGGAGACTCTAAGGGTAGATTTGGAATTTTCGCACCTGGATCTACCTACCACGATTCAAGGTTACTATTAACAACCATTGGAAGATCCCTAGACAAGTGGATGAAGGTCACCCACTCAACAGCTGGTGCAGAACAGTACAGAATTGATCTTATGACCAGGACACCTTGTGAGGCTTGGTTTGAGCGCATCGTCTGACCTATGGGACCACCAAGGGTAGAAATGGAATCTCTACACTAGGAACTTGCTTCCAGGACTCTTAGTGGCCATCATCTACCTTTGGAAGAGCACAATAAGTTGAGTGAAAGGTCGCCTGTTTGATAGTTGTCTGTCAGAATATCAGTTTTAACTTAGCTTGTTTTTTCTTGTCTTTTTAATGTGCACATGTTTTGCACGTGGCCTTAAATGACCATTATAGTTAGTTGTACGTGTCCTTAGCATTGTCAATGTATTTCTCTGTTCCTTAAGTCTATATATAGACGTCCCTAGCCTTGTAAAAAGTTTAAGTTTGAATCAATAAAAAATTCAGAATTCAGTAAGTGTTTTCCTTGCAATTGCCTAGCAATTGGGTTACTTAGGGCCAGTTTGCCCTTTATTGATGTACGTGATCTTGAGTGTTCTTCAAGATCCTACATTACTCTATCCATAGATATTGTTAACTCCCTTGCAGATCAAAGGAGGAAGCGTGGGATCGAGTGAGTAAGGAGCCTGGCAGTCCAGTTCTTAACACCCATCCTTCGTGTCAGTTTTCTTGGAATATCCCTTGTGTTTGTGTATTAAATCCAATTCGTGCGTAATTTCTTCAACCACCACGCGTATTTGGATCAACATCCCTCGCCGACTCTGCCTCCTTACTGCTGATAGCTGTCAACCTCCCAGTAGTTGGATGAGTTACAGCCGTACTGGCTCCCCCATTGCCATTCCGGATGTTGTTCCCATTCAGTCCTCCAGTCTTGAAGCTACTTTGAGGTGTGCGGTTTCCATTCCAATCCCTCTAGTGGTTCAGCTTCCTACTTTTGTGGTCGTTCCCATTGTTGTTATTTCTGAAATTCCCCGGTCTGGAGGTTTGTTGCCCATTATGTTGTTGAAGTGGATGTCCATGCTTTGCGAAGCACTCATACTCTTGGTATCCCAGTTTGCCACAATATTTGCGCTCCACCAAATTTCCACCGCAGTCTTTCCTCGGGTGATTGTTGGGACACTTAGAGCGAAAGAAGACTCTCTCCTTGCCATGACGATCCTTGACCACCTTTCGATCACTGGCACCTCCCAGCTGAGGCTTACCATTTCTCCCATTTCCGAGGTGTTGGTCATTGAAGTTTCAATGTCTCTTGCTGTGATGAAAACTGTGTTGTTGATGGAAATTCGCTTTCCTCTTTTCCCCACTAGGGGTTGCCCCACTACTAGTCTCGGGCCCTTTTCCCTTGTCCATCTTAATCAAGCTTCCGACTTGAGCAGCTCTCTGATACATCGCATCCAAAGTGGTGTATCTTTCACTATCAATGTGAACTTGCACCTGATTCACTAATCCCAATCAAATCTTTGCATCTTCTTTTCTTCGGTAGGGACGTCGTGACATATTCCATGAATTTCTTATAGTATTCATCCACGGACATCTCCCCCATCTCAAGCCTAGCAAATTCATTGAACTTCTGCTTCATGATATGTGGTGGGTAAAACTTTTCTCGAATCATCGTCTTGAAATCCTTCCAACTTAGCAGATTATCGGGATCACTCATCACACTATCTCTTGCATTCGACCACCAATAATCTGCCTCTTCTTGAAGGTAGAATGCAGCCTGGTCTACCCTCAAGTGCTCCGGGCATTGCACCACGTTGAACAATTTGTCAAATTCTCGTAACCAACTTTCCAAAGCTGCAGGTTCCCCAGTCCCTGAGTACGTAGGAGGTTTATTCTGAGAGATTCTCTTCCTTATAGAGGAAGTTTTTTCTGTAGTCGGCTTGGACTTTGACCTCCTTTCCTCAGTCAGTTCCATAACCAGCTCACGTAGGGCCTTATTAGAAGAGCGTTGTCTCAAACGTTTGCTAGATAGAGGAGGCATTTCCTGTTAGCATCATCCAACACGAATATAAGTTTATTTCCCATATATGCCCAAAAAGACGAGAAAGAGTGGGGTCGAAAATTTAACTCACGGTCTGACTTATCTACATGTGTACTCCTACCTCTATGATAATCAACCTTAAACAGTATTACGCTTATCTTAAAGAATTTCGTAAATGAACAGTTAAAAGACGGAATTCGTATATAAGAAATGAAATTTGTCATATATAGATTCTCAAGTATCCAAGCACGTAACATATTAACCTTCTCATACCCATAAGGTTTAATTAACATCACATTTAAGCATTATTATAGAAATTTAGTAAATTGTACCAAAAACTTCACTAACACTAAATAATACTTAATATTGCAGAGAACGTAACTAGCATCTATTAAACAAGCCCATGTTCATAAGGGAGTCATAAGTATGAGCAACTTACACTTATGAATCTAATATCAATTTACATAACTTATTCTACTTATACACATGCAATAATCACCACAACGTAAAACATAAGTCGTATATCTATCCTAAATCTATCCCAGCTCTCACGCGTAACGTTAACTTCAAACAATTTCTTAAATACTTCAGAATACGAGCGTCAAAGTAGGAACCATTGGCTCTGGTAACCACCTGTAACACCCCTGAATTTCCAACCCCTTAAACGAAATCATAATCGTAAAGGAAGGGAGGAAATTCGGGTGCTACATAAAAAGAACACGAAAAGGGAACATAATTATAATAAACACTAAGGATTAATTAAAAAGTGAGTAGGTGAAATTTTCGGCAGCATCTCTGCTGAAAACTGAGGATGTGAAAGGAATATATAATTGGATAACATAACTATAATAATCTAAGGCCTTTAATGCCTTCAAGAATATGTCACTACGGAAAGAATCATCGTCGGCCTCTCAAATCATCAACTCTAATGAGGATCGCGGTTCCAGTGTTAACGCATTGATCTGACGGATACTAAAGGAGTATTCTCAACACTATACATACAAAAACTACGCAGCGGAACTATGGATCATACAAGGAGTCACATGGCTCCATACAAAAGAAATGATACAACCCCAAAAGAAAAACTTTACAAGTAATATAGAAGCTACAAGAATTAGACAATTTGTACACAATAGTTACTAGTGTACTCCGCTCTTTCCCCCAATGCAAAGAAAAAGAAGCTCCTATACCTGTCATGTCAAGCTATGATCCCCATGCTGCTCAACATAATGACCATAGTCAGATGTGTCATAGCAGGAACATAATAGTGAGTCATGAGCAACCAACAACAAACACATACACGTTGGTAATTAATGAACAAAACTATAGACAACGATATAGTATGACAATAGCGAGTCTACTCATCTGTCTAAACACCTCTATTTACTCATAATTTTCTCTTTCAAACTACAAATCTCTCGAAGTATATTCAAGGGTAGTGGATCTTTTCTCTATTCATGGCATAGTGACATGGCCATGGTGGCGTTATCGGCCACCCGGTTCCCATGGCAAAGTATGAGCTCATACCCCCTCCAGCTGACCCTCTCGGGCCCTACCTTCGGAAAAAACTAACACACTGGGGTACTAAACCAGTGAATAGGCCACCATATTTGGGTTTGCAAGGCCCGCATGGTAACACCTAGGTCAAGGGGCGGTATCGGCCACCCGGCGCCCAATGACCCAAGCATGCTCATACCCCTCTTACGATGGTCTCGTCGAACCTCACCTAGGGGACTATTAAATCAACCGGACATAATCCAGTTGAGCCACGCCAACTAATCATAAATGAAGGTTCAATAAGTAGGAAATCACTTTGATACCACACACAACCATGGTGCATTCTCTACTATTTAGAAATCTGTTCTCATAGTCTCCTTCAACTTGCCTATATCACTATTATGACCATACGCTAACATGGTTTACTTTCTGGTGCTCTATAATTCGAACACAATGTATATAATTCATGAAATATTGATAATACTTTGTAATGATAAACATGATAATAAATTACTGAGTGTACGTACTTGGAAGCGTCACTGCACGACCACAAATTACAAAAATCACCCAACTAAGGGTCTACTTTTCTCTTATAAACTGGGAACAAAGATTAAAACTAGCAAGAATGGTTAAGAGATGAATGAGGGTTGTAATGGTAGTGCACAAGGGCCAAAATTGTCTGGAGAGAGAGAGAGAGAAGTCCAAAACCAGCCAGCAGCTGGCGGTTGTCGTGAGGCTGCCGGCTGTTCAGTGCGAGGGAGGAGGGAAGGGATGTTGTTGGTTTTTCTGTGGGCCGTGTAGCGGCTGGTAGCGCCCCGCTGTTCTGCTCACTAGTGGCGCAAGGAAGAAGAGAGAATGAAGGAGAAGAGGGAGAAGGAGGAGAGGGAGGAATATCGGCTCCCTTAAGTATTCAGGGTTTTCACAGTTTTATACTCGTTATTTCTATTATTATTATTATTATTATTATTATTATTATTATTATTATTATTATTATTATTATTATTATTATTATTATTATTATTATATTTATTTTTTTTTCATCTTGATTTATTTTCTAACGAGGCCCAACTAAGAGACTCACCTTCGTGGGCTCACACATTTTAATAAAATAATCATTTTGATTCGAACCTCTTTATTTAAGAAATCGTAATTATATTTTTAACTTTTATATATATATATATATATATATATATATATATATATATATATATATATATATATATATATATATATATATATATATATATATATATATATATATATATATATATATATATATATATATATATATATATATATATATATATATATATATATATATATATATATATATATATATATATATATATATATATATATATATATATATATATATATATATATATATATATATATATATATATATATATATATATATATATATATAAGTTAACATCTAAATTCATGTATGCAAGAAATTTATTAAAAATAATTCAGAAATAATTAAAAATACTTGTAAAATCATTAAAAACTATCAAAATATTAAATAATTACGTCATTAAAATCTCGGGGTGTTACACATATTCTTAATATTACTTCGTAAGTTGCAATTTTTAGTTTTACTAAGCTTTTTTGGCGCTTTCGCGCATAAATTAGCCAAAACTTGTTTTATTTTGCATGAAACTTTACACCGAACACTATTTGGTATATATTATTGTGTTGAAATGGTTAGAATTATAAATCATAGTCATATTCTTAATATTACTTGGTAAGTTGTGATTTTTAGGTTTTTAAAATTTTAAGTTTTTTTCAACTTTTTGGGCGCTTCGCGCATAAATTAGTTTAAACTAGGTTTCTTTTGCATGAAACTTATATATTATTGTTTTGATGTGGTTAAAAATGTAAATCATATTTATATTCTTAATATAACTTGGTAAGTTGCGATTTTTGAGGTTTTTTAAACTTTTTTCGCACTTTCGCACAAAAAGTAGTTTATACTTTGTTTTTTTTGCATGAAACTTTGCCCACAACAATATTTGGTATATATTATTGTGTTCAAGTGGTTAGAATTGTAAATCATAGTCAACTTCTAAATATTTCTTGGTAAGTTGCGATTTAAAGGTTTTTTAAGTTTTTTTGGCACATTATAAAATAGCTCAAACTTTGTTTGTTTTCCATGAAAGTTTGCACACAACATTATTTGGTATATATTATTGTTTTGAAGTGGTTAGAGTTGTAAATCTTAGTCATATTCTTAATATTACGTAGTAAGTTGCAATTTTAGGTTTTTTTTTAAGCTTTTTTGGCACTTTTGCGCATAAATTAGCCCAAACTTGGTTAATTTTGCATGAAACTTTGCACACCACATTATTTGGTATATAATATGGTGTTGAAATGGTTAGAATTATAAATCATAGTCATATTCTTAATATTACTTGGTAAGTTGCGATTTTAATGTTTTTAAGCTTTTTTTGCACTTTCGCGAATAAAGTAGCTCAAACATGGTTTTTTTTTCTTGAAACTTTGCACACAACAGTAGTTGGTATATGTTATTGTTTTGAAGTGGTTAGAATTGTAAATTATCGTCATATTATTAATATTACTTGGTAAGTTTCGATATTATGCTTTTTTAAGATTTTTGGTCACTTTCGCGCATAAAGTAGTTTAAAGTTGGTTTGTTTTGTATGAAACATTGCACACAACACTATTTGGTATATATATTATTGTGTTGATGTGGTTAGAAATGTAAATCATATTCATATTCTTAATATTACTTGGTAAGTTGCGATTTTAAGGTTTTTAAAGTTTTTTTGGCACTTTATAAAGTAGCTCAAACTTGGTTTGATTTCCTTGAAACTTTGCCCACAACATTATTTGGTATATATTATTGTGTTGAAGAGGTTAGAATTGTAAATCATAGTCATATTCTTAATATTACTTGGTAAGTTTCGATTTTAAGGTTTTTAAACTTTTTTGCCACTTTATAAAGTAGCTCAAACTTTGTTTGTTTTGCATGAAACTTTGCTCACAACACTATTTGGTATATATTATTGTGTTGAAGTTGTTAGAATTGTAAATCATTGTCATATTCTTAACATTACTTGGTAAGTTGCGATTTTAAGGTTTTTAAAGTTTTTTTGGCACTTTATAATGTAGCTCAAACTTGGTTTGTTTTGCATGAAAGTTTGCAAACAACACTATTTGGTGTATATTATTTTCTTGGAGTGGTTAGAATTGTAATTTATAGTCATATTATTAATATTACTTGTTAAATTTTGATTTTAAGGTTTATTAACTTTTTTGCCACTTTATAGAGTAGCAAACTTTGTTTGTTTTGCATGAAACTTTGCACACAACACTATTTGGTAAATATTTTTGTGTTGAAGTGGTTACAATCGTAAATCATAGTCATATTCTTAACATTACTTGGTAAGTTGCGATTTAAAGGTTTTTTAAGCTTTTTTTGCACTTTCGCGCAAAAAGTAGCCCAAACTTGGTCTGTTTTGCATGAAACTTTGCACACAATACTATTTGGTATATATTATTGTGTTGAAATGGTTAGAATTCTATATAATTTTCATATTCTTAATATAACTTGGTAATTTACGATTTTAAGGTTTTTAAGCTTTTTTAGCACTTCCGCGCATAACGTAGCTCAAACATTGGTTTTTTTGCATGAAACTTTGCACACAACACTATTTGGTATGTATTTTTCTGTTAAAGTGGTTAGAATTGTAAATCATAGTCATATTTTTAATATTACATGGTATGTTGCGATTTTAAGGCTTTTTTTAAGCTTTTTGGGCACTTTTGCGGATATAGTAGCTCAAAATTGGTTTGTTTTGGATGAAACTTTGCACACAACACTATTTGGTATATATTATTGTTTTGAAGTGGTTAGAAATGTAAATCATAGTCATAATCTTAATATTAATTGGTAAGTTCAATTTTAAGGTTTTTAAAGCTTTTTTGGCACTTTACAAAGTAGCTCAAACTTGGTTTGTTTTGCATGAAACTTTGCATACAACACTATTTGGTATATATTATTGTGTGGAAGTGGTTAGAATTATAAATCATAGCCACATTCTTAATATTACTTGGTAAGTTTTGATTTTAAGGTTTTTTAAGCTTTTTTTGGCACTTTATAAAGTAGCTCAAATTTATTATGTTTTGCATGAAACTTTGCACACAACACTATTTGTTATATATTATAGTGTTGAAATGGTTAGAATTATAAATCATAGACATATTCTTAATATTACTTGGTAAGTTGCAATTTTAAGGTTTTTTTAAGCTTTTTGGGCACTTTCGCGCATATATATTAGCTCAAAGTTGGTTTGTTTTGCATGAAACTTTGCACACAACACTATTTGGTAAATATTATTTAGTTGAAGTGGTTAGAATTGTAAATAATAGTTATACTCTTAATATTATTTGGTAAGTTGCGATTTTAAGGTTTTTTAAGCTTTTATGGCACTTTCACGCATAAGGTAGCTCAAACTTTGTTTGTTTTGCATGAAACTTTGCACACAACACTATTTGGTATATATTATTGTGTTGAACTGGTTACAAATATAAACCCCAGTCATATACTTAAGATTACTTTTTAAATAGCGATTTGAACGTTTTTTATGCTTTTTTCGCACTTTCGCACATAAAGTAGCTTAAACTTGGTTTTTTTTGCATGAAACTTTGCAAACAACACAATTTGGTATATACTATTGTGTTGAAGTTGTGAGAATTTTAAATCATAGTCATATTCTTAATATTACTTGATAAGTTGCAATTTTAAGGTTTTTTAAGCTTTTTGGGCACTTTCGCGCATATATAGTAGCTCAAAGTTGGTTTGTTTTGCATGAAACTTTGCGCACAACACTATTTTGAATATATTATTGTGTTTAAGTGGTTACACTTTGTTTTTTTGCATGAAACTTTGCAAACAACACTATTTGGTATATATTATTGTGTTGAAATGGTTAGAATTTTAATCTTTTTTGGCACTTTCGCGCATAAGGTAGCTCAAACTTGGTTTGTTTTGCATGAAAATTTGCACACAACACTATTTGATATATATTATTGTGTTGAAGTGGTTAGAAATGTAAATCATTGTCATAATCTTAATATTACTTGGTAAGTTCGATTTTAATATTTTTTATGCTTTTTTGGTACTTTATAAAGTAGCTCAAACTAGGTTTGTTTCGCATGAAACTTTGCACACAACACTATTTGATATATAGTATTGTGTGGAAGTGGTTCGAATTGTAAATGATAGTCATATTCTTAATATTACTTGATAAGTTTCGATTTTAAGGTTTTTTAAGGTTTTTTGGCACTTTATATATTAGCTCAAATTTTGTTTGTTTTGCGTGAAACTTTGCACACAACACTATTTTGAATATATTATTTTGTTTGAGTAGTTAAAATTGTAAATCATAGTGATATTCTTAATATTGCTTGGTAAGTTGGGATCTTCAGCTTTTTTAAGCTTTTTGGGCACTTTTGCGCATAAAGTAGTTTAAACTTGGTTTGTTTTACATGAAAGTTTGCACACAACACTATTTGGTATATATATTATTGTGTTGATGTGGTTTGAAATTTAAATCATAGTCATATCCTTAATATTACTTGGCAAGTTGCGATTTTAAGGTTTTTCAAGCTTTTTTGGTATATATTATTGTGTTGAAGTGGTTAGAATTCTAAATTATAGTCATATTCTTAATATTACTTGGTAAGTTTTGATTTTAAGGTTTTTTAGGCTTTTTGGGCACTCTCGCGGATATAGTAGCTCAAAGTTGGTTTGTTTTGCATGAAACTTTGCACACAACATTATTTGGTATATATTAATGTGTTGAAGTGCTTATAATTGTAAATCATGGTCATATTCTTAATATTACTTGGTATGTTGCGATTTTAAGGTTTTTAAATCTTTTTTGGCACTTTCACGCATAAGGTAGCTCAAACATGGTTTTTTTTGCATGAAACTTTGCACAAAACACTATTTGATATATATTATTGCGTTAAAGTGGTTAGAATTGTAAATCATAGTTGTATTCTTAATATTACTTGGTACGTTGCGATTTTAAGGTTTTTGAAGCTTTTTTGGGACTTTATAAAGTAGCTAAAACTTGGTTTGTTTATCATGAAACTTTGCACACAACACTATTTGGTATATATTATTGTGTGGAAGTGGTTAGAATTGTAAATCATGGTCATATTCTTGGTAAATTGCGATTTTAAGGTTTTTTAAGCTTTTTGGACACTTTCGCGCATAAAAGTAGCTTAAACTTGGTTTGTTTTGCTTGAAACTAAGCACGCAACACTATTTGCTATATATAATTGTGTTGAAGTGGTTAAAAATGTAAATCATAGTCATATTCTTAATATTACTTGGTAAGTTGTGATTTTAAGGTTTTTTAAAATTGTTTTCGCACTTTCGCGCATATAGTAGATTAAACTTGGTTTTTTTGCATGAAACATTGCACAAAACACTATTTGGTATATATATTATTGTGTTTAAGATGTTAGAATTGTAAATCATAGTCATATTTTTAATATTAGTTGGTAAGTTGCGATTTAAAGGTTTTTTAAGCTTTTTTGGCACTTTATAAAGTAGCTCAAACTTCGTTTATATTGCATGAAACTTTTCACACAACACTATTTGGTATATATTATTGTGTTGAAATGGTTAGAATTTTAAATTATAGTCATATTCTTAATATTACTTGGTAAGTTTCGATTTTAAGGTTTTTTTAGCTTTTTTGGCACTTTATAAATTAGCTAAAACTAGATTTGTTTTGCATGAAACTTTGCACACAACACTATTTGGTATATATATATTATTTCGTTTAAGTGGTTAGAATTTTAAATCATAGTAATATTCTTAATCTTATTTGGTACGTTGCGATTTTAAGTATTTTTTAGCTTTTTTGGCACTTTCGCGCAAAAAGTAGCCCAAACTTGGTTTGTTTTGCATGAAACTTTGCACACAACACTATTTGGTATATATTATTGTGTTGAAATGGTTATAATTATAAATCATAGTCATATTCCTTATATTACTTGGTAAGTTGCGATTTTAAGGTTTTTTAGCTTTTTTCGCACTTTCACGGAAAAAGAAGCTTGAACTTGGTTTTTTTATCATTAAACTTTGCACACAACACTGTTTGGTATATATTATTGTGTTGAAGTGGTTAGAATTGTAAATCATAGTCTTATTATTAATATGACTTGGTATGTTGCGATTTGAAGGTTTTTTATGATTTTTGGGCACTTTCGCGTATATAGTAGCTCAAAGTTGGTTTGTTTTGCATGAAACTTTGCTCACAATTCTATTCGGTATATATTATTGTGTTGAAGTGGTTAGAATTTTAAATCATAGATATATTATTAATATTACTTCGTAAGTTGCGATTTTAAGGTTTTTTAAGCTTTTTTGGCACTTTCGCGCATAATGTATCTGAAACTTGGTTTGTTTTGCGGGAAACTATTCACACAACACTACTTGGTATATATTATTGTGTTCAAATGGTTAGAATTATAAATCATAGTCTTATACTTAATATTACTTGGTAAGTTGCGATTTTAAGAATTTTTAAGCTTTTTTGGCAGTTTTGCACATAAAGCAGCTCTAATTTGGTTTATTTTGCATGAAACATTGCACACAATAGTATTTGGTTTATATTATTGTGTTCAAATGGTAAGAATTGTAAATCATAGCTATATTCTTAACATTACTTGGTAAGTTGCAATTTTAAGGTTTTTCAAGCTTTTTTCGCACTTTTGCGCATAAGGTAGCTCTAATTTGGTTTGTTTTACATGAAACTATGCACACAACACTATTTGGTATATATTATTGTGCTGAAGTGGTTAGAATTGTAAATCATAGTCATATTCTTAATATTATTTGGTATGTTTCGATTAAGGTTTTTTGTGCTTTTTTTGCACTTTATAAAGTAGTCATATATTATTGTGATGATGGTTAGAATTTCAAATCGTAGTCATATTCTTAATATTACTTGAAAAGTTGCGATTTTAAGTTTTTTTAAGCTTTTTTGGCGCTTTCGTGGATAAAGTTGCCCCAACTTGGTTTGTTTTGTATGAAACTTTGCACACAACACTATATGGTATATATTATTGTGTTACAAAGGTGAGAATTATAAATCATCGTCATATTCTTAATATTACTTAGTAAGTTGAGATTTTAAGGTTTTTACGCTTTTTTAGTACTTTCGCGCATAAAGTAGCTCAAACTTGGTTTTTTCTTGCATGAAACTTTACACACAACACTATTTGGTATATATTATTGTGTTTAAGTGGTTAGAATTTAAAAGTCGTAGTCATATTCTTAATTTTACTTGGTAAGTTGCGATTTTATGTTTTTTAAAGCTTTTTTGGCACTTTCGTGCTTAAAGAAGCCCAAACTTGGTTTGTTTTGCATGAAACTTTGCACACAACACAATATGGTATATATTATTTTGATGAAATGGTTAGAATTATAAATCATCGTCATACTCTTAACATTACTTAGTAAGTTGCGATTTTAAGGTTTTTACGCTAATTAGCACTTTTGCGCATAAAGTAGCTCAAACTTGATTTTTCTTTCATGAAACTTTACACACAACACTATTTGGTATATATTATTAAGTTAAAGTGGTTTAAATTGTAAATCATAGTCATATACTTAATATTACTTGGTAAGTTGTGATTTTAAAGTTTTTTAAGCTTTTTGGGCACTTTCGCGCATATAGTAGCTCAAAATTGGTTTGTTTTGCAAGAAACTTTGCTCATAATACTACTTGGTATATATTATTGTGTTGAAATGGTTAGAATTTTAAATCATAGTCATATTCATAATATTACTTGGTAAGTTGGGATTTTAAGGTTTTTTTAAGCTTTTTGGGCACTTTGGCGCATAAAGTAGCTCACACTTGGTTTGTTTTGCATGAAACTTTGCACACCACACTATTTCATTTATATATTTATGTTGAAATGGATTGAATTATAAATCTTGATCGTAATTTTAATATTACTTTGTAAGTTGCGATTTTAAGGTTTTTTAAGCATTTTTAGCATTTCGCGCATAGAGTAGCTCAAACTTGGTTTGTTTTGCATGAAACTTTACACACAACACTATTTGGTATATATTATTGTGTTGAAATGGTTAAAATTGAAAATCATAGTCATATTCTTAATATTAATTGGTAAGTTTCGATTTTAAGATTTTTTAAGCGTTTTGGGAACTTTCGCGCATAAAGTAGCTCAAACTTGGTTTGTTTTGCGTGAAACATTTCACACAACACTACTTGGTATATAATATTGTGTTAAAATGGTTAGAATTATAAATCATAGTCTTATACTTAATATTACTTGGTAAGTTGCGATTTTAAGGTTTTTAAAGATTTTTTGGCACTTTTTATGAATAAAGTAGCTCTAATTTGGTTTATTTTGCATGAAACATTGCACACAACACTATTTGGTTTATATTATTGTGTTCAAATGGTTAGAATTGTAAATCATAGTTATATGCTTAACATTACTTGGTAAGTTGCGATTTTAAGGTTTTTCAAGCTTTTTTCGCACTTTTGCGCATAAAGTAGCCCAAACTTGGTTTGTTTTGCATGAAACTTTGCACACAACACTATTTGGTATATATTATTGTTTTGAAGTGGTGAAAATTGTAAATCATAGTCATATTCTTAATATTATTTTGATATTACTTGGTAAGTTTCGATTAAGATTTTTTAAGCTTTTTTTGCACTTTATAAAGTAGCTCAAACTTGGGTTGTTTTGCATGAAACTTTGCAAACAACACTATTTGGTATATATTATTGTGTTGAAGTGATTATAATTTCAAATCGTAGTCATATTCTTCATAATACTTGGTAAGTTGCAATTTTAAGTTTTTTAAAGCTTTTTTGGCACTTTCGTGCATAAAGAAGCCCAAACTTGGCTTGTTTTGCATGAAACTTTACACACAACACTATATGGTATATATTATTGTGTTGAAATGGTTAGAATTATAAATCATCGTCATATTCTTAATATTACTTAGAAAGTTGCAATTTTAAGGTTTTTACGCTTTTTTAGCACTTTCGCGCATAAAGTAGCTCAAACTTGATTTTTCTTGCATGAAACTTTACACACAACACTATTTGGTATACATTATTGTCTTAAAGTGGTTAGAATATTAAATCATAGTCATATTCTTATATTACTTGGTGAGTTTCTATATTAAGATTTTTTAAGCTTTTTTGCCTCTTTCGCTCATAAATAAGCTCAAACTTGGTGTGTTTGGCATGAAACTTTACACACAATCCTATTTGGTATATATTATTCTGTTGAAGTGGTTAGAATTGTAAATCCTTAGAATTGTAAATCCTAGTCTGATTATTAATATTACTTGGTAAGTTGCGATTTTAAGGTTTTTTAAGCTTTTTGGGCACTTTCGCGCATATAGTAGCTCAAAGTTAGTTTGTTTTGCATGAAACTTTGCTCACAATACTACTTGGTATATATTACTGAGTTGAAGTGGTTAGAATTTTAAATCATAGTTACATTCTTAATTTTACTTCGTAAGTTGCGATTTTAAGGTTTTTTTAGGTTTTTTAGCACTTTCGCGCATAATGTATCTCAAACTTTGTTTGTTTTGCATGAAACTTATCACACAACGCTATTTGGTAAATATTATTGTTTTGAAATGGTTACAATTGCAAATCATAGTGAATTCTTAATATTACTTGGTAAGTTTCGATTTTAAGGTTTTTTAGGCTTATTTGGCAGATACGCGCATAAAAGTAGCTCAAACATGGTTTGTTTTGCATGTAGCTTTGCACACAACACTATTTGGTATATATTATTTTGTTGAAATGTTTAGAATTGTAAGTCATGTTTATATACTTAATATTACTTGGTAAGTTTCGACTTTAAGGTTTTATAAGCTTTTTCAGCACTTTCGCGCAAAAAGTAGTTCAAACTTGGTTTTTTTGCATGAAACTTTGCACACAAAACTATTTGGTATATATTATTGTGTTGAAGTGGTTAGAATTGTAAGTCATACTCATATTCTTAATATTACTTGGTAAGTTTCGATTTTAAGGTTTTTAAAGCTTTTTTGGCACTGTCGTGCATAAAGTAACTTAAACTTGGTTTGTTTTGCATGAAACTTTGCACACAACATTATTTGGTATATATTATTGTGTTGAAGTGGTTACAATTGTAAATCATAGTCATATTCTTAATGTTTCTTGGTAAGTTGCGAATTTAATGTTTTTTAAGCTTTTATGGCACTTTCGCGCATAAGGTATCTCTAACTTGTTTTGTTTTGTATGACACTTTGCACACAACACTATTTGGTATATATTATTTTGTTGAAGTGGTTAGAAATTTAAATTATAGTCATATTCTGAATATTACTTGGTAAGTTGCAATTTTAAGTTTTCTAAGCTTTTTTCGCACTTTCGCGCATAAGGTACATCAAACTTGGCTTGTTTTGCATGAAAATTTGCACACAACACTACTTGATATATATTATTGTGTTAAAGTGGTTAGAACCGTAAATCATAGTCATTTTCTTAATAGTACTTGGTAAGTTTCGATTTTAATGTTTTTAAGCTTTTTTAGCACTTTCGCGCATAAAGTAGCCCAAACTTGTTTAGTTTTGCATGAAACTTTGCACACAACATTATTTTTTATTTTCTTAATAGTACTAGTAAGTTGCGATTTTAAGATTTTTTAAGCTTTTTTAGCACTTTCGCACATAAAGTAGCTCATGCTTTGTGTTTTTGCAAGAAACTTTGCACACAACGCGATGTGGTATATATTATTATGTTGAAATGGTTAGAATCGTAAATCATAGTCATATTGTTAATATTACTTGGTAAGTTGCGATTTTAAGGTTTTTTAAGCTTTTTTCGCACTTTCACGCATAAGGTAGCTCAAACTGGGTTTGTTTTGTATGAAACTTTGCACACAACATTATTTCATATATATTATTGTGTTGAAGTGCTTAGAATTTTGCATCTTAGTCATATTCTAAGTAGTTTTTTGTAATTTTTTATTTTAAAGTTTTTAAGCTTTTTAGCACTTTCGCACATAAAGTAGCCCAAACTTGGTTTGTTTTGCATGAAACTTTGTACACAACACTATTTCGTATGTGTTATTGTGTTGATATGGTTAAAATTTTAAATCATTGTCATATTCTTAATACTACTAGTAAGTCCCGATTTTAAGGTTTTATAAGCATTGTTAGCACTTTCTCGCATAAAGTAGCTCAAACTTGGTTTGTTTTGCATGAAACATTGCACACAACAATATTTGTTTATATAAAGTAGCTCAAATGGATTAAATTATAAATCTTAGTCATATTGTTAATATTACTTGGTAAGTTGCGATTTTAATGTTTTTTAATCATTTTTGGCACTTTTGCGCTTAAGTAGCTCAAACTTTGTTTCTTTTGATTCAAACATTGCACACAACACTATTTGGTATATATTATTGTGTTGAAGTTGTTAGAATTGTAAATATACTCATATTCTTAATAGTACTTGTTAAGGTTCGATTTTAAGGTTCATTTTGCTTTTTTAGCACTTTTGCCCATAATGTTGCTCAAACTTGGTTTGTTTGGCATGAAACTTTGCTAACAACATTATGTGGTATATATTATTGTGTTGAAGTGGTTAGAATTGTAAATCATAGTCATATTCTTAATATTACTTGGTAAGTTGCGATATTAAGGTTTTTTAAGCCTTTATGGCACTCTCGCGCATAAAGTAGCTCATACTTGGTTTGTTTTCTATGAAACATTGCACACTACACTATTTGGTATATTTTATTGTGTTGAAGTAGTTAGAAATGTAAATCATAGTCATATTCTTAATATTACTTGGTAAGTTGCGATTTTCAGGTTTTTAAAACTTTTTTCGCACTTTCGCGTTTAAGGTACCTCAAACCTTGTTTGTACAGCATGAAACTTTGCACACAATACTATTTGATATATATTATTGTGTTGAAGTGGTTAGAATTGTAAGTCATAATTATATGCTTAATATTACTTGGTAAGTTTCGATTTTAAAATTTTTAAAAATTTTTTGGCACTTTTGCGCATAAAGTAGCTCAAACATGGTTTGTTTTGCATGAAACTTTGCACACAACATTATTTGGAATATATTATTGTGTTGAAGTGGTTAGAATTGTAAATCATAGATATGTTCTTAATATTACTATGTAAGTTGCGATTTTAAGGTTTTTTAAGTTTTTATGGCACTTTCATGCATAAGGTATATCAAACATAGATATTTTTGAATGAAACTTTGCACACAACAATATTTGGTATACATTATTGTGATGAAGTGGTTAGAAATGTAAATCATAGTCATATTAATATTACTTGGTAAGTTGCGATTTTATGGTTTTTTAAACTTTTTTCGTACTTTTGCGCATAAATTAGCTTGAACTTGGTTTTTTTTGCATGAAACTTTGCAAACAACACTATTTGGTATGTATTATTGTGTTGAAGTGGTTAGAATTGTATATCATAGTCATATTCTTAATATTACTTGCTAATTTGCGATTTTAAGGTTTTTTAATCTTTTTGGGCACTTTCGCGCATATAGTAGCTCAAAGTTGGTTTGTTTTGCATGAAACTTTGCACACAACACTATTTGATATATATTATTGTGTTAAAGTGGTTATTATTGTAAATCTTAGTCATATTCTTAATATTACTTGGTAAGTTTCGATTTTAAGGTTTTTAATCTTTTTTAGCACTTTTGCCCATAAAGTAGCCCAAACTTGGTTTGTTTTGCACGAAACATTTCACACAACTCTATTAGGTATATGTAATTGTTTTGAAATGTTTAGAATTGTAAATAATAGTCATATTCTTAATATTACTTGGTAAATTGCGATTTTAACGTTTTTTAAGCTTTTTTGGCACTTTCGCGCATAAATTAGCTCAAAGTTGGTTTATTTTGCATGAAACTTTGCACACGAAACTATTTGGTAGATATTTTATTGTGTTGAAGTGTTTAGAATTGTAAATCATAGTCATATTCTTAATATTACTTTATAAGTTGCGATTTTAAGATTTTTTATGCTTTTTTCGCACTTTCGCGCATAAGCTAGCTCAATCTTTGTTTGTTTTGCATAAAACTTTGCACATAACACCATTTGGTATATGTAATTTTGTTGAAATGGCTAGAATTGTAAATCATATTCATATTCTTAATATTACTTGTTAAGTTACGATTTTAAGGTTTTTTACGCTTTTTTCGTACTTTCACGCATAAAGTAGCTTAAACTTTGATTTTTATGCATTAAATTTTGCAAACAAGACTATGTGGTATATATTATTGTCTTGACATGGTTATAATTATAAATCATAGTAATATTCTTAATATTACTTGGTAAGTTTCGATTTTAAGGTTTTTTAAGATTTTTTGACACTGTCGCGCACAAAGTTGCCCCAAACTTGATTTGTTTTGCATGAAACTTTGCACACAACACTAATATTACTTGGTAAGTTGCGATTTTTAGATTTTTAAGCTTTTTTATCACTTTCGCTCATAATGTAGCCCGAACTTGGTTTGTTTTGCATGAAACTTTGCACACAACACTATTTGGTATATGTAATTGTGTTGAAATGGTTAGAATTTTGAATCATAGTCATATTCTTAATTTTACTTGGTAAGTTCCGATTTTAAAGTTTTTAAAGCTTTTTCGCACTTTCGCGCTTAAAGTAGCTTAAACATGGTTTTTTTGCATGAAATTTTGCAAACAACAGTATTTGGTATATATTATTGTCTTGAAGTGGTTAGAATTGTAAATCATAGTTATATTCTTAATATTACTTGGTAAGTTGGAATTTTAAGGGTTTTTAAGCTTTTTTAGCACTTTCGCGCAAAAACCAACTCAAACATGGTTTGTTTTGCATGAAACTTTGTACACCACACTATTTGGTATATATTATTGTGTTGAAATGGTTAGAATTATCAATCATAGTCATATTCTTAATATTACTTGGTAAATTGCGATATTAAGGTTTTAAAGCTTTTTTAGTACATTCGCGCATAAATCTTATTCATATTCTTAATATTACTTGGTAAGTTTCGATTTTAAGGTTTTTTTAAGCGTTCTTGGCACTTTCGCGCATAAACTAGCTCACACTTGGTTTATTTTGCATGAAACTTTGCACACAACACTATTTTGTATATGTAATTGTGTTGAAATTGTTAGAATTGTAAATCATTGTCATATTCTTAATATTAGTTGGCAAGTTGAGATTTTAAGATTTTTTAAGCTTTTTTAGTACTTTCGCTTATAAAGTAGCTTAAACTTGATTTTTTTCGCATGAAACTTTGCACACAACACTAGTTGGTATATATTATTGTGTTGAAGTGGTTAGAGTTTTAAGTCATATTCTTAATATTACTTGGTAAGTTTCGATTTTAATGTTTTTTAAGCTTTTTGGGCACTATCGCGCATAAAGTAGCTCAAACATGGTTTGTTTTATATGAAACTTCTCACAGAACACTATTTGGTTTATATAATTGAGTTGTAGTGGATTGAATTATAAATCTTAGTCATATTCTTAATATTACTTAATAAGTTACGATTTTAAGGTTTTTTAAGCGTTTTTGGCACTCTCACGCATAAAATAGCTCAAACTTCGTTTGTTTTGCATCAAACTTTGCCCACAACACTATTTGGTATATATTATTGTGTTGAAGTGGTTAGAAATGTAAATCATAGTCATATTCTTCATAATACTTGGTAAGTTCCGATTTTAAGCTCTTTTTAGCTTTTTTAGCACTTTCGCGCATAAAGTAGCCCAAACTTGTTTTGTTTTGCATGAAACTTTGCACACAACAATATTTGGTATATATCATTATGTTGAAATTTTTATAATTATATATCATATTCATATTCTTAATATTACTTGGTAAGTTGCAATTTTAAGTTTTCTTAAGATTTTTTGGCACTTTCGCGCATAAACTAGGTCAAACTTGGTTTGTATTGCATGAAACTTTGCACACAACACTATTTAGTATATATTATTGTGTTGAAGTGGTTAGAATTTTAAATCATATTCATATTCATAATATTACTTGGTATGTTTTGATTTTAAGGTTTTTTAAGCTTTTTTCGCACTTTTGCGCATCAAGTGGCTCAAACTTGGTTTGTTTTGCATAAAACTTTGCACACAACGCTATTTTGTATATATATTATTGTGTTGAATTGGTTAGAACTGGAAATCATACTCATATTCTTAATATTACTTAGTAAGTTGCGATTTCAAGTTTTTTGAAGCTTTTTTGGTACTTTCGCACATAAAGTAGCCCAAACTTTGTTTGTATTGCATAAATCTTTGCACACAACATTATTTGGTATATATCATTGTGTTGAAGTGGTTAGAATTGTAAATCATACTCATATTCTTAATATTACTTAGTAAGTTGTGCATTTTTGTTTTTTTAAGGTATTTTGGCACTTTCGTGCATAAAGTAACCCAAACTTGGTTTGTTTCGCATGAAACTTTGCACACAACACTATTTGGTATATATCATTGTGTTGAAACGGTTAGAATTATAAATCCTATTCATATTATTAATATTACTTGGTAAGTTGCGATTTTAAGGTTTTTAAAGGTTTTTTTGGCTCTTTCGCCCATAAGGTACTTTAAACTTGGTGTGTTTTGCATGAAACTTTGCACACAACACTATTTGGTATATATTATTGTCTTGAAGTGGTTAGAATTCTAAATCATAGTTAATTCGTATATTACTTGGTAACTTTCGATTTTAAGGTTTTTAAAGATTTTTTGGCACTTTCGCGCATATGTAGCTCAAACTTTGTTTGTTTTGCATGAAACTTTGCACACAACGCTATTTGTTCTATATTATTGTGTTGAAATAATTAGAATTATCAATCATAGTCATATTCTTAAAATTACATTGTAAGTTGGGATTTTAAGGTTTTTAAGGGTTTTTTGACACTTTTCCGCATAAAGTAGCTCAAACTTGGTTTGTTTCGCATGATACTTTGCACACAACACTATTTATTATATATTATTGTGTTGAAGTGGTTGGCACTGTAAATCATAGTCGTACAGTTACTAGTACTTGGTAAGATTCGATTTTAAAGTTTTTAAGCTTTTTTATCACTTTCGCGCATAATGTAGCCCAAACTTGGTTTGTTTTGCAAGAAACTTTGCACACAACACTATTTGGCATGTGTTATTGTGTTCAACTGGATATATTTGTAACTCATTTTCATGTTCTTAATATTACTTTGTAAGATACGATGTTACGGATTTTAAAGCTTTTTTAGCCCTTGCGCGCATAAAGTAACTCAAACTTTGTGTTTTTTGCATGAAACTTTACACACAACACTATTTGGTATATATTATTGTGTTGAAGTGGTTAGAATTGTAAATCATAGTCATATTCTTAATATTACTTGGTAGGTTGCGATTTTAAGGTTATTTAAGGTTTTTGGGCACTTTCGCACATTAAGTAGCTCTAACGTGGTTTGTTTTGCCAAAACTTTGCACACAACACTATTTGGTATTTATTATTGTGTTGAAATGGTTTGACTTATAAATCATAGTCATATTCTTATTATTACATGGTAAGTTGCGATTTTAAGGTTTTTTAAACGTTTTTGGCACTTCTGCACATAAAGTTGCTCAAACTTGGTTTGTTTTGCATAAAACTATGCACACAACACTATTTGGTATATATTATTGTGTTGAAGTGGTTATAATTGTAAATCATAGTCATATTGTTTATATTACTTGAAAAGTTTTGATTTTTAGGTTTTTAAAGCTCTATTAGTACTTTCGCGCATAAAGTGGCCCAAAGTTTGTTTGTTTTGCATGAAACTTTGTACACAATTTTATTTGGTAAATATTATTGTGTTGAAGTGTTTAAAATTTTAAATCATAGTTAATTCTTAATATTACTTGGTAAGTTTCGATTTTAAGCTTTTTAAAGCTTTTTTGGCACTTTCGTGCATAAGGTAGCTCAAACTTCGTTTGGTTTGCATGATACTTTGCATACAAAACTATTTAATATACATTATTGTGTTGAAGTAGTTAGAATTGTAAATCATAGACATACTGTTAATAGTACTTGGTATGATTCGATTTTAAGGTTTTTAAGCTTTTTTAGCACTTTCGCGCATAAAGTAACCCAAATTTGGTTTGTTTTGCATGAAACTTTGCACACAACATTATTTGGTATATGTTATTGTGTTGAAGTGGTTAGAATTATAAGTCATTGTCATATTCTTAATATTACTTGGTAAGTTGCAATGTTAAGGTTTTTTTAGCTCTTTTAGCACTTTCGCGCATAAAGTAGCCCAAAGTTGGTTTGTTTTGCATGAAACTTTGTACACAATTTTATTTGGTATATATTATTGTGTTGAAGTGGTTAGAATTGTAAATCATAGATAATTCTTAATATTACTTGGTACGTTTCGATTTTAAGGTTTTTTAACCATTTTTGACACATACGCGAATAAGTTGCTCAAACAAGGATTGTTTTGCATGAAACTTTGCACATAACACTATTTGGTATATATTATTTTGTTGAAGTTGTTAGAATTATAAGTCATAGTAATATTCTTAATATTACTTGGTAAGTTGCGATTTTAAGGTTTTTTAAGCTTTTATGGCACTTTCGTGCATAAGGTAGTTCAAACTTGGTATGTTTTGCATGAAATTTTGCACACAACACTATTTGGTATATATTATTGTGTTGAAATGGTTAGAAATGTAAATCATAGTCATATTCTTAATATTACTTGGTAAGTTGCGATTTTAAGATTTTTTAATCTTTTTTCGCACTTTCGCGCATTAAGTAGCTTAAACTTGTTTTTTTAGCATGAAACTTTGCACACAACATCATTTGGTATATGTTATTGTGTTGAAGTGGTTAGAATTGTAAGTCATTGTCATATTCTTAATATTACTTGGTAAGTTGCAATGTTAAGGTTTTTTTAGCTTTTTTAGCACTTACGCGCATAAAGTAGCCCAATTTGGTTTGTTTTGCATGAAACTTTGTACACAATTTTATTTGTACACAAGTTTCACAAACAAGGTTTGTTTTGCATGGAAATTTGTACACAACTCTATTTGGTATATATTATTTTGGTGAAGGTTTTAGAATTGTAAGTCATAGTCATATTCTTAATATTACTTGGTAAGTTTCGATTTTAAAGTATTTTTAACATTTATGGCACTTTTGTGCATAAGATAGCTCAAACTTGGTATATATTATTGTGTTGAAGTGGTTAGAAATGTAAATCAAAGTCATATTCTTAATATAACTTGGTAAGTTGCGATTTTAAGGATTTTTTAGCTTTTTTCTCACTTTCGCGCATAAAGTAGCTTAAACTTGGTTTTTTTTGCGTGAAACTTTGCAAACAACACTATTTAGTATATATTATTTTTTTTAAGTGGTTAGAATTGTACCTCATTATCATATTCATAATATTACTTTGTAAGTTGCGATTTTAACGTTTTTTAAGATTTTTGGGCAATTTCGCGCTAATAGTAGCTCAAAGTTGGTTTGTTTTGCATGAAACTTTGCACACAACACTATTTGGTATAAATTATTCTGTTGAAGTGGTTAGAATTGTAAATAATAGTAATATTCTTAATATTACTTTGTAAGTTCTGATTTTATGTTTTTAAAGCTTTTTTATCACTTTCGCGCATAATGTAGCCCAAACTTGGTTTGTTTTGCAAGAAACTTTGCACACAACACTATTTGGCATGTGTTATTGTGTTCAACTGGATATATTTGTAACTCATTTTCATGTTCTTAATATTACTTTGTAAGATACGATGTTACGGATTTTAAAGCTTTTTTAGCCCTTGCGCGCATAAAGTAACTCAAACTTTGTGTTTTTTGCATGAAACTTTACACACAACACTATTTGGTATATATTATTGTGTTGAAGTGGTTAGAATTGTAAATCATAGTCATATTCTTAATATTACTTGGTAGGTTGCGATTTTAAGGTTATTTAAGGTTTTTGGGCACTTTCGCACATTAAGTAGCTCTAACGTGGTTTGTTTTGCCAAAACTTTGCACACAACACTATTTGGTATTTATTATTGTGTTGAAATGGTTTGACTTATAAATCATAGTCATATTCTTATTATTACATGGTAAGTTGCGATTTTAAGGTTTTTTAAACGTTTTTGGCACTTCTGCACATAAAGTTGCTCAAACTTGGTTTTTTTGCATAAAACTATGCACACAACACTATTTGGTATATATTATTGTGTTGAAGTGGTTATAATTGTAAATCATAGTCATATTGTTTATATTACTTGAAAAGTTTTGATTTTTAGGTTTTTAAAGCTCTATTAGTACTTTCGCGCATAAAGTGGCCCAAAGTTTGTTTGTTTTGCATGAAACTTTGTACACAATTTTATTTGGTAAATATTATTGTGTTGAAGTGTTTAAAATTTTAAATCATAGTTAATTCTTAATATTACTTGGTAAGTTTCGATTTTAAGCTTTTTAAAGCTTTTTTGGCACTTTCGTGCATAAGGTAGCTCAAACTTGGTTTGGTTTGCATGATACTTTGCATACAAAACTATTTAATATACATTATTGTGTTGAAGTGGTTAGAATTGTAAATCATGGACATACTGTTAATAGTACTTGGTATGATTCGATTTTAAGGTTTTTAAGCTTTTTTAGCACTTTCGCGCATAAAGTAACTAAAATTTGGTTTGTTTTGCATGAAACTTTGCACACAACATTATTTGGTATATGTTATTGTGTTGAAGTGGTTAGAATTGTAAGTCATTGTCATATTCTTAATATTACTTGGTAAGTTGCAATGTTAAGGTTTTTTTAGCTCTTTTAGCACTTTCGCGCATAAAGTAGCCCAAAGTTGGTTTGTTTTGCATGAAACTTTGTACACAATTTTATTTGGTATATATTATTGTGTTGAAGTGGTTAAAATTGTAAATCATAGATAATTCTTAATATTACTTGGTACGTTTCGATTTTAAGGTTTTTTAACCATTTTTGACACATACGCGAATAAGTTGCTCAAACAAGGATTGTTTTGCATGAAACTTTGCACATAACACTATTTGGTATATATTATTTTGTTGAAGTTGTTAGAATTATAAGTCATAGTAATATTCTTAATATTACTTGGTAAGTTGCGATTTTAAGGTTTTTTAAGCTTTTATGGCACTTTCGTGCATAAGGTAGTTCAAACTTGGTATGTTTTGCATGAAATTTTGCACACAACACTATTTGGTATATATTATTGTGTTGAAATGGTTAGAAATGTAAATCATAGTCATATTCTTAATATTACTTGGTAAGTTGCGATTTTAAGATTTTTTAATCTTTTTTCGCACTTTCGCGCATAAAGTAGCTTAAACTTGTATTTTTAGCATGAAACTTTGCACACAACATCATTTGGTATATGTTATTGTGTTGAAGTGGTTAGAATTGTAAGTCATTGTCATATTCTTAATATTACTTGGTAAGTTGCAATGTTAAGGTTTTTTTAGCTTTTTTAGCACTTACGCGCATAAAGTAGCCCAATTTGGTTTGTTTTGCATGAAACTTTGTACACAATTTTATTTGTACACAAGTTTCACAAACAAGGTTTGTTTTGCATGGAAATTTGTACACAACTCTATTTGGTATATATTATTTTGGTGAAGGTTTTAGAATTGTAAGTCATAGTCATATTCTTAATATTACTTGGTAAGTTTCGATTTTAAAGTATTTTTAACATTTATGGCACTTTTGTGCATAAGATAGCTCAAACTTGGTATATATTATTGTGTTGAAGTGGTTAGAAATGTAAATCAAAGTCATATTCTTAATATAACTTGGTAAGTTGCGATTTTAAGGATTTTTTAGCTTTTTTCTCACTTTCGCGCATAAAGTAGCTTAAACTTGGTTTTTTTTGCGTGAAACTTTGCAAACAACACTATTTAGTATATATTATTTTTTTTAAGTGGTTAGAATTGTACCTCATTATCATATTCATAATATTACTTTGTAAGTTGCGATTTTAACGTTTTTTAAGATTTTTGGGCAATTTCGCGCTAATAGTAGCTCAAAGTTGGTTTGTTTTGCATGAAACTTTGCACACAACACTATTTGGTATAAATTATTCTGTTGAAGTGGTTAGAATTGTAAATAATAGTAATATTCTTAATATTACTTTGTAAGTTGTGATTTTATGTTTTTAAAGCTTTTTTAGCACATTCGCGCTTAAAGTAGCTCAAACTTGATTTGTTTTGCGTGAAACTTTGCACACAACACTATTTGGTATATATTATTGTGTTGAAGTGGTTAGAATGTAAGTCATAATTGTATTCTTAATATTACTTTGTAAATTGCGGTTTTAACGTTTTTTATGATTTTTTGGGCAATTTCGCGCTTATAGTAGCTCAAAGTTGGTTTGTTTTGCATGAAACTTTTCACAGAACGCTTTTTGGTATAAATTATTGTGTTGAAGTGGTTAGAATTGTAAATCATATTAATATTCATAATATTACTTGGTAAGTTGCGAATTTAAGTTTTTTAAGCTTTTTTAGCACATTCGCGCATAAAGTAGCTTAAACATGGTTTGTTTTGCATGAAACTTTGCACACAACGCTATTTCGTATATATTATTGTGTTTAAATGGTTAGAATTGTAAATCATAGTCGTATTCTTAATATTAGTTTTTAAGTTGCGATTTTAATGTTTATTATGCTTTTTGGGCAATTTCGAGCCTATAGTAGCTCAAAGTTGGTTTGTTTTGCATGAAACTTTGCTCACAACATTATTTGGTATATATTATTGTGTTGAAGTGGTTATTATTGTCAATCATAGTTATATTCGTAATATTACTTGTTAAGTTGCGATTTTAAGGTTTTTTATGATTATTTGGCACTTTCGCGCGTAAAGTAGCTCAAACTTGGTTTGTTTTGAGTGCAACTTTGCACACAACACTATTTGGTATATATTATTGTGTTGAAGTGGTTAGAATGTAAGTCATAGTCATATTCTTAATATTATTCGGTAAGTTTCGATTTTAAGGAGTTTTAAACTCTTTTGGCACTTACGCGCATAAAGTAGCACAAACTTGGTTTGTTTTACATTAAACTTTGCACACAACGCTATTTGGTATATATTATTGTGTTGAAATGGTTAGAATTATCAATCATAGTCATATGCTTAGTATTACTTAGTAAGTTGCGATTTAAAGCTTTTTTATGCTTTTTTAAGCTTTTATGGCACTTTCGTGCATAAGGTAGCTCAAACTTGGTATGTTTTGCATGAAACTATGCACACAACACTATTTGGTATATATTATTGTATCGAAGTTCTAGAAATGTAAATGATAGTCATATTCTTAATATTACTTCGTAACTTGCGATTTTATGGTTTTTTACGCTTTTTTCGCACTTTCGCGCATAAAGTAAACTTCGTTTTTTTTCATAAAACTTTGCAAATAACACTATTTAGTATATATTATTGTGTTGAAGTGGATAGAATTTTAAATCATACTCATATTCTTAATATTAGTTTGGAAGTTGCGATTTTAAGGTTTTTTAAGCTTTTTGGGCAATTTCGCGCCTATAATAGCTCAAAGTTGGTTTGTTTTGCATGAAACTTTGCACACAACACTATTTGGTATATATTATTGCGTTGAAGTGTTTAGAATTGTAAATCATAGTTATATTGTTAATATTACTTGGTAAGTTTCGATTTTAAGTTTTTTAAGCTTTTTTGGCACATTTGCGCATAAAGTAGCTCAAACTTGATTTGTTTTGCATGAAACTTGGAACACAACCCTATTTCGTATATATTATTGTGTTGAAGTGGTTAAAATTGTAAATCATAGTCATATTCTTAATATTACTTGGTAAGTTACGATTTTAAGGTTTTTTTTTAGCTTTTTTAGCACTTTCGCGCATAAAGTAGCCCAAAGTAGGTTTGTTTCGAATGAAACTTTGCACACAACATTATTTGGTATATATTATTGTGTTGAAGTTGTTAGAATTTTAAATCATAGTTAATTCTTAATATTACTTGGTATGTTTCGATTTTAAAGTTTTTTAAACTTTTTTAGCACTTTGGCGCGTAAAGTAGCTCAAACTTGGTTTGTTTTGGATGAAACTTTGCACACAACACTATTTGGTATATATTATTGTGTTGAAGGGGTTAAAATTTTAAATCGTAGTGATATTCTTTATATTACTTGGTAAGTTGCGATTTTAAGGTTTTTTATGATTATTTAGCACTTTCGCGTATAAAGTAGTTCAAACTTGGTTTGTTATGCATGAAACTTTTCACACAACGCTATTAAGTATTTATTACTGTGTTGAAGTGCTTAGAATTCTAAATCATAGTCATATTTTTAATATTAGTTAGTATGTTGCGATTTCAAGGTTTTTTAAGCTTTTTTGACACTTACGCGCATAAAGTAGCTAAAACTTGGTTTATTTTGCACGTAACTTTCCATACAACACAATTTCGTATATATCATTGTATTGAAGTGGTTAGAATTGTAAATCATCGTCATATTCTTAATATTACTTAGTAAGCTGCGATTTTAAGATCTTTTAAGCTTTTTTAGCACTTTCGCGCATAAAGTAGCTCAAACATGTTTTCTTTTGCATGAAACTTTGAACACATTACTTTTTGGTATATACTATTGTGTTGTAGTGGTTAGAATTGTAATTCATAGTGATATTCTTAATTTTACTTGGTAAGTTGCAATATTAAGGTTTTTAAGCTTTTTTCGCACTTTCGCGCATAAAGTAGCTCAAACTTGTTTGTTTTGCATGAAACTTTGCACACAACACTATTCGGGATATATATAATTGTTTTTTAATGGTTATAATTTTAAATGATAGTGATATTCTTAATATTACTTGGTAAGTTGCGATTTTATGGTTTTTTAAGCTTTTTTGACACTTTCGCGCATAAAGTAGCTTAAACTTGATTTTTTTTTGCGTGAAACTTTGCACACAACAATATTTAGTATATATTATTGTGTTGAAGTGGTTAGAATGTAAGTCATAGTCATATTCTTAATATTACTTGGCAAGTTTCGATTTTAAGGTGTTTTAACCTTTTTTGGCACTTTCGCGCATAAAGTAGCTCAAACTTGGTTTGTTTTGCACGAAATTTTGCACACAATTCTATTTGGTATATATTATTGTGTTGAAATGGTTAGAATTATCAATCATAGTCATCTTCACAATATAACTTTGTATGTTGCTATTTTAAGATTTTGTAAGCTTTTATGACACTTTCATGCATAAGATAGCTCAAACATGGTATGTTTTGCATGAAACATTGCACACAACACTATTTGGTATATATTATTGTGTTCAAGTGGTTAGAAATGTAAATCATAGTCATATTCTTAATATTACTTAGGAAGTTGCGATTTTAAGGTTTTTTAAACTTTTTTCGCACATTCACGCTTAAAGTAGCTTAAACTTGGTTTTTTTTTCATGAAAATTTGCAAACAACACTATTTAGTATATATATTATTGTGTTGAAGTGGTTAGAATTGGAGATTATAGTCATATTCTTAATATTATTTCGTAAGTTGCGATTTTAAGGTTATTTAAGCTTTTTGGGCAATTTCGTGCATATAGTAGCTCAAAGTGGGTTTGTTTTGCATGAAACTTTGCACACAACACTATTTCGTATATATTATTGTGTTAAAGTGGTTAGAAATGTAAATCATAATCATATTCTTAATATTACTTGCTAAGTTGCAATTTTATTGTTTTTTAAGCTTTTTTTCCACTTTCGCGCATAAAGTAGCTTAAACTTGGTTTTTTTCATGAAAATTTGCAAACAACACTATTTTGTATATATTATTGTGTTGAAGTGGTTAGAATTTTAAATCATGGTCATATTCTTAACATTAGTTTGTATGTTGCGATTTTAAGGTTTTGTAAGCTTTTTGGGCAATTTCGCGCATATAGTAGCTCAAAGTTGGTTTGTTTTGCATGAAAGTTTGCACACAACACTATTTGGTATATATTATTGTATTGAAGTGGTTAGAATTGTAAATCATAGTTATATTTTTAGTATTACTTGGTGAGTTGCGATTTTAAGTTTTTTAAACTTTTTTGGCACATTTGCGCATAAAGTAGCTCAAACTTGGTTTGTTTTCCATGAAACTTGGAACACAACACTATTTGTTGGTATATATTATTCTGTTGAAGTGGTTATAATTGTAAATCATAGTCACATTCTTAATATTACTTGGTAAGTTTCGATTTAAATGTTTTTTTTAGCTTTTTTAGAACTTTCGCGCATAAAGTAGCCTAAAGTTGGTTTGTTTTGCATGAAACTTTGCACACCACATTATTTGGTATATATTATTGTGTTAAAGTTGTTAGAATTTTAAATCATATTTAATTCTTAATATTACTTGGTAAGTTTCGATTTTAAAATTTTTAAAGCTTTTTTGGCACATACGCGCATAAATTAGCTCAAACATGGTTTGTTTTGCATGAAACTTTGCACACAACACTATGTGGTATATATGCGCATAATAAGTTTCGATTTCAATATTACTTGGTAAGCTACGATTTTATGATTTTTTATGCTTTTTTTCGCACTTTTGCGCATAACGTAGCTCAAACTTGGTTTGTTTTGCATGAAACTTTGCACACAACGCTATTTGGTATATATTATTGTGTTTAAATGGTTAGAATTATCAATCATAATCATATTTTTAATATTACTTGGTAAGTTGCGATTTTAGGGTTTTTAAAGCTTTTATGGCACTTTCGTGAATAAGGTAGCTAAAACTTGGTATGTTTGCATGAAACTTTGCACACAACACTATTTGGTATATATCATTGTGTTGAAGTGGTTAGAAATGTAAATCATAGTCATATTCTTATTATTACTTGGTAATTTGCGATTTTAAGGTTTCTTAAGCTTTTTTCGCATTTTCGCGCATAAAGTAGCTTAAACTAGATTTTTTTTGCATGAAACTTTGCAAACAACACTATTTAGTATATATTATTATGTTGAAGTGGTTATAATTCTAAATCATAGTCATGTTCTTAATATTAGTTTGTAAGTTACGATTTTTAATGTTTTTTAAGCTTTTTGGGCAATTTCGCGCATATAGAGGCTCAAAGTTTGTTTGTTTTGCATGCAACTTTGCTCACAATATTATTTGGTATATATTATTGTGTTGAAGTGGTTAAAAATATATATCATAGTTATATTCTTAATATTACTTGATAAGTTGCGATTTTAAGGTTTTTTAAGCTTTTTTGGCACTTTCGCACATAAAGTAGCTCAAACTTGGTTTGTTTTGCGTGAAACTTTGCACACAAAATTATTTGGTATATATTAGTGTGTTGAAGTGGTTAGAATGTAAGTCTTAGTCATATTCTTAATATTACTTGGCAAGTTTCGATTTTAAGGTCTTTTAACCTTTTTTGGCACTTTCGCGCATAGAGTAGCTCAAACTTGGTTTGTTTTGCATGAAACTTTGCACACAACACTATTTGGTATATATTATTGTGTTTAAATGGTTAGAATTATCAATCATAGTCATTTTTTCTTAATATTAATTGGTAAGTTGCGATTTTAAGGTTTTTTAAGTTTTTATGGCACTTTCGTGCAAAATGTAGCTCAAACTGCATGATACTTTGCACACAATACTATTTGGTATATATTATTTTGTTGAAGCGATTACAAATTTAAATCATAGTAATATTCTTAATATTACTGATAAGTTGCGATTTAAATGTTTTTTAAGCTTTTTTCGCACTTTCGCGCATAAAGAATCTTAAACTTGGTTTTTTTCTCATGAAACTTTGCAAAGAACACCATTTAGTATATATTATTGTGTTGAAGTCGTTAGAATTGTAAATCATAGTCATATTCTTAATATTAGTTTGTGAGTGGCGATTTTAAGGTTTTTTAAACTTGTTGGGCAATTTCGCGCATATAGTAGCTCAAAGTTGGTTTGTTTTGCATGATACTTAGCACACAACACTATTTTGTATATATTATTGTGTTGAAGTGGTTAGAATTGTAAATCATAGTTATATTCTTAATATTACTTGGTAAGTTTCGATTTTAAGTTTTTAAAGCTTTTTTGGCACATTCGCGCATAAAGTAGCTCAAACTTTGTTTGTTTTGCATGAATCTTTGCACACAACACTATTTGGTATATATTATTGTGTTGAAGTGGTTAGAATGTAAGTCATAATCGTATTCATAATATTACTTCGTAAGTTTCGATTTTAAGGTGTTTTATCCTTTTTTGGCACTTTCGCGCATAAATTAGCTCAAACTTGGTTTGTTTTGCATGAAACTTTGCACACAACGCTATTTGCTATATATTATTGTGTTGAAATGGTTAGAATTTCCAATCATAGTCATATTCTTAATATTACTAGGTAAGTTGGGATTTTAAGATTTTTAAAATTTTTTTGACACTTTCGTGCATAAGGTAGCTCAAACTTGGTTTGTTTTGCATGATACTTTGCACACAACACTATTTAATATATATATATATATATATATATATATATATATATATATATATATATATATATATGTATATATATATATATATGTATATATATATATATATATATGTATATATATATATATATGTATATATATATATATATATGTATATATATATATATATGTATATATATATATATATATGTATATATATATATATATATGTATATATATATATATATATATGTATATATATATATATATATATATATATATATATATATATATATGTATATATATATATATATGTATATATATATATATATATATATATATATATATATATATATATATATATATATATGTATATATATATATATATATATATGTATATATATATATATATATATGTATATATATATATATATGTATATATATATATATATATATGTATATATATATATTTATATATGTATATATATATATATATATATATGTATATATATATATATATATATATATATATATATGTATATATATATATGTATATTTATATATATATGTATATATATATATATATATGTATATATATATATATATATATATATATATATATATATATATATATATATATATATATATACATATATATATATATATACATATATATATATATATATATATACATATATATATATATACATATATATATATATATATATATATATATTATATATATATATTTATATATATATATATATATATATATATATATATATATATATATATATATATATTTATATATATATATATATATATATATATATATATATATATATATATATATATATATATATATTATTGTGTTGAAGTGGTTAGAATTGTAAATCATAGTCATATTGTTAATAGTACTTGGTAAGTTTCGATTTTTGGCTTTTTAAGCTTTTTGCACACTTTCGCGCATAAAGTAGTCCAAACTTGATTTACTTTGCATGAAACTTTGCACACAACATTATTTGGAATATGTTATTGTGTTGAAGTGGTTTGAATTGTAAGTCATATAGATCATATCGCTTTCAAATCTTAAAAACTCGTCATGTTCAATTAACTTTTTTTATTATTGTAATTGTTTTATTGATTACTCCAATGGTTATTTTTTAAGTATTAAGTTTTAAATTATGGACCGGGCAAGTTGGTCTTGTTGATTGCTCATCCAATGAGATGAATATATCTTCTATATAGGCCAAATTTAGATTATCAAAAAGAAGAATTTTATCGAGTTAATAAAAAGGAGGACAAAATAAATAAGGGCTGTTCAAATGGACTTTTGAGCTGGCCTCACCCAATCAATTTTACACTAATAAAAATGAGGGACAACCTAGGCTCTTAAACTATATTTCTCTCTTTGTAAATTAATTTGGGTAAAAATAGACCTATATCAAAAATTTATAATTATATTAATAACCTACTGCCTCATAGTATAAAATAAGTTTCACTTAAATGGTTTATAGATTTTACGGATTTAAGACACCATTTAAATAACGGTAAATACCTAAATTGTCGAAAATAATCGTAAGATCGTTATAAATTCGCATAACCAATTATAATATGATAGGACAACCTTAAATTCATTTTAAATAAGGTATTATAATGACTTGATTAATTTGGGCCTTGTTGGAGAATTAATATGTATTTTGTAAATCAATTATCGATTTTATTACCGGCAAAACTATCTTGTATTAAGAAAATAGTGGTTTATGAAATATTCTGTAATAATGATTTTATAGACTTATGAATTATATTCTAGTTGTTTTGAATGAATTTCAAAACTCTTTTAAGTTGTATTTACTTTAAGAAGGATTGAAACGAAACATTTTAGTGGTTTCCTTGAAAAATCGTATTGAACTTTAATTACTTTTTGTTACGATGCATTTCCATACATGCTAGTGATGT
>NC_080057.1:10429262-10509262 GCF_026212465.1 Amaranthus tricolor
CAACTGACTTGAGGCCATTAACATCAATGCCAACATGGTTGCCATCAATATCACCAAGCACAGCATTTTGAATGGTATCTAGTTCTAAAGCAAAGACATGATTAGTGGGAAGACCATTGCTAGAAATGTTAAAGAGTCCTAGATACTCAGTGGGAACAGCATGCTTGAAGTTCATGGACGAAGCGATAACAAAGGCAATTCCATGACCACTATGACCAGGCACATCAGTATTGATGGCAAAGACAAAAGTTGTGGAAAATGAACTATTGATATTGAACTTTAGGGGTTGAGGGTAGAAAACATGGCCACTTCCTTGCAAAGAACTGTTTGTCATCTGTAGAAGGCCATTAGGGTGGATGTTTGCAAGCCCATCAAGATGAAATTTTGCTCCTTGGAACCCATTGTAAATGAACTTTATTTCTTCTTCAGCAAAGTTAAGTACAACAAAAAAGAAGAGTATTAGAGACCTGTACAGGTGAGTACAAAATTTAGCCATGAAACATAATTCATTAGAGGGATGAATTTCAAGAAACCTATAATCAATTTTTTTTGTAAAATATTGTGGTTTACAGAAAACATGAAAGACTTGACTTCTATCACTTTCAGATAAACTAAGACTACCTACTTAAGTATATCAAAAACCCATTCTCATAACATATTTCCGGTTTATATTCCCAAGCACCGCAATAAGGAGGAAATGATGTTTTTGGAAAGACCATCTCGCCTAGAATTTATATCAAATCACATATAAAATCTTCTTGTTACTATGTTCGATATATGGTTATTCCCGATGATGAAGTTCACATTTGGTGTATGTTAACCAAAGGTTTGAACTTGTCATATATTTGGTAACCTACTAAGTTTATGTAACTTTATTTTATATGTTTGATTAATAAAATTAAAGTCACATTTACAACATCATTTACTAACCCTTAAAATGCAATCAACTTGAGCAAGGATCTGTAAATGTCAAAGTCTTAATCTCTTATGGATTATTTCACTAAAGGATCATGTTTACATGTCAATTTTAAATTAACATCACATATGTGAAAAGGACATAGCTTTTCTTTTATTACAAGGTAGGACTAGGGAAAAGACAGCAATAATCGAACACCGGACCTTATATGGTAAAATTTGTATATGCTCTAACTGAGACAACATCCAAAAGCTAAATTAGCCGCAAGGCATTTTTTCAAAAGAAGGCTGGATGGCGTGACTGCTAATATTATTATAGGAAAAATATTGCAAAGAAGTCTTGCAAATGTGCCACATAAGGAACTTTTCACTGTCAAAGGGAAGAAAAAAGTGTTGGGTGCTCCACATCTATCAAGTTTAGCCACATCATTTGTTAGCTTGAATAATTATACACAAGCATATCCTTCAACAGGTTTGACTTTGCAACCACCAAATCTCAAACATGAAGACTTATGATTGGTTGGGAGTTTTGGTCTTTGGGACCATGTTTGTGAATATCCCTAGTCTTTGAAGGAGTTTTTGAAGTGAGACTTTGTCCAAGACTTCCAATGGAGAGGTAGAACAAGTAGTGAGTCTTGAAAAATAAAGACTCATCCTCAAAACTTTTACCTGTTTGGTTAACACTGCTGATTGGTGGTAATGTAAATAATATATGGTGTAAATTTTCATAATAAGTATCATGTTATTTCCATGGTAATGAAAGTTTGATTATAAAAAAAATTTCTTTCACCATTTTCCATTACCACCAAATACCACATGTTTAAATGGTAATGCATTGGAATGAACTTTGTGAAGGAGATGAGATTATTGAAGAAGAATAAGGATAACCATTAAATTTGTCAAAAGATATTCATACCAAAACATGTCAAGGAACCAACTCAACCAAAAGCTTAAGCTTATGGTTGAGGCCCCAGAAAATGTTATATACTCTAACACACCCACTCACACGAGAGCCCATTGGGCTAGAAATGTGGATGCGCACATATGCCAAGCATTCGAACCTGTGACCTCTTGTCACGTTGGCTTCTGATACCATGTCAAGATTAATTAATGGGGAAATAAAGGTAAAGAAAAAGGTTTAGGGTTTTGAATATTGTTTTTATTAATTAACCAAAGCAATAATAGCCCCTATTTATACAAGGATTAAGAGGACTAAACAAAGAAAGAAAATATTCTATGGAATAATTACTAATTATAATATTCTCTAAATATATGCAATATATTTCCTACAAAAATTACACCAACTTTTCATTACAATTCCTACCATTTAGTACCGATTACCCAAGCCGTTAAGATAAGATAATGTTATGATTTTTTTTCGACACTTTTTCCATTTTTCTATGACAATGCGCCTAACAATTAATTATGAATAATCTCAACTTTTGGGTAACTTACCAAGATTATTGTTTCTCAATGTTAACTTGCAATTGAAGGTTAATTCTATTAAAAATAAAGAAATAATACAAATTAAAAATAAAAATAAACAATAAAAGTAAAATAAAAAAAAACACACCCCTCTATCACCACTATCAACCCATGTTTGACCGCCACCCTCCATCACCACCGTCTACCCCTATCTGACTGCCACCCTCCATCACCACCGTCCACCCCTCCCCACCCTATCACCACCCACCATTTGCCCTCCCCTACCCGATTATTACAAATAATGATATAAAATACTGTAACACCCTTTAAATTAATTCTATACAAACTTAAGGATTTAATTTACTTAAAACAAGATTTAACTTAGACAGTGTTAATAACCACTAAGGATGACAAGAATATAACCAAAATAAAATTATTTATTCGGAAATAGAAGGAAAAAATTTAAAAATTACAATTCGATAAAAAGTTCTTAATAGTGACATAAAAAACATACGATATACTTAAAAAAAATTTCTATGTGTTAATTTTAAGCATCCTCACTCAAGATCCCCCTAGAACAACCTGCAATATAAGATGGGAAAAACAAGAGAACATATAAAAAAAATCATCATAAACTAAGTAATATGACTCCATTTCGTAAAAATAGTAATAGTAAAATAATTTTTAATAGAAATTGATTTGACCATTCAAATGAAATATATAATTAATCATCTTTTTAAAATTTTGTCGGTCATAATAATAAAACTAAAATAATTTAAAGGAGAAATGTGAATGCCAGTAGCCGAGACTAATCCATGCTAATCACCTACTTCAACAAAGGTCGTCATCTTAATAATAATGCCCAATCACAAGAATTCCTAGTGTGCACACCCCTTCTACTTAGATCACAACAAATAGAAGGAAAACGACAAAGTTATAACATAGAGTATGCAAATAATATGACTCGTTGGTAGCTAAACTAATTTAACAAGACACACTGTTCAACACCTTTACGTGCTACATTTTCCTCATAAAATTTAGTTGAAAGAAAATCGTCAATTTTATAACGACTCAGAATTAATCGTCATGAAAACTTTATAACAATACAATTTACATTCAATTTACAACACTTAAAACGTTATTATTATATTAAATTTCAACCGAAGATAATCATAGTCAAATAAAAATAATATTAAGACACAGGATGAAAGTCTCAAAAATCGTATAATATAAGAACAATCTATTAATCATAATAATATAATTAATTTTATATTTTTAAATATAAAAGTACATAATATAAATTATGTCGGATAGCAGATTGGAGTATATTGGACATTGAAATTACCTTGAGTAGTGTAAAAGTATTAAGGGTTATGGGAACTAGTAGAACGTGTTTTCTAAGGCTCTTTCGAAATCTCCATCTACAATTTTAGGTCAAAAGGATTAGATAATCTAATTGTAATACCCCTTAAAAATAATTAACCATTTTCTTTTGAGGTGTAAAAAATTTAATAAAAGGTATATTTTTAAATTTGAAATAAAATTTTCAAATTTGTTTCTAAAGTCATCAATATTTGAAAAAAAAATAGTAAAAAAAAGAAGACATAAAAAAAATATATTAAAAAAACGAGACATAAAGAGGTCACACAAAAAATTGAAATAGTAAATCAAAAAGATTAAGAGATAAACAAAAAATAAAATAATTGATTATAAAAAACGGAACAAGATTAAGAGACAAATAAAAAATAATGTAATTGATTAGAAAAAATGAACAATTGGTTTTTAGAGAAAGGAAAACGTGAGGACGAGTTAAGTAAGAGAGGAGAGAGAAAGTTTAAAGAAAGAATTTCCGATTTGCACAATGAAGCATGACGTTAAGCAGGGAAGAAGAAAGGGATCGAATATTTCAACTACCATGTGTTCAAGGTAGGTTTTTCATTCATCCTCTTCTTCTTAATTCATGATTTTTCTGAATAAAAAAAATGAAATGAAGGTTTGACAGAAAAATGAAATTTGGGGTTTTTGGTTTCTTACCAAGTCTTAGAGAGGAAGGGATGAATTGCGTCTAGTGTTTAGAAACTAGCTCAATTTATAAGGCAATTTGTTGATTAATTTAGGAAGAAATTTAAGGGAATTCCTGAAATTATGACTAATTGAATGGGATATTAAATGCGATCACTAATTGGGAGAATTTGAAAACCTTCCATTTAAAAATTGATTTTATTTTATTTTACTTTGCTGAAATATTAGGGTGTTACAAATATAAATTACAATTTGGAAGAATTTGTATTTCCTTTGTTGATGGCTAAAAACAAACTTACACAATTACATTGAAATAAACTTGAAGATACTTTTGTAATGAAGACCGTTACCCGAAAATTTGATACTTATTGTAGGCCTGTGCTCACATTCCTTTCGTGATATTTTCCCCACAAAGGTACTTGGGTTTGAACTTGAAAATTCACAATGAGATATAAACAATACAATTAATGCCTAGTGCAATACACTTCATGAGTGATCGAGCCAGAATTGATATCTCTACGAATTTGAATCAAATGACCCATCCAACCAATTGAAGATTAAGTACATACATAATCACTAACACAAAGTCATTAACCTGACATTAGAAGGCCATGTTCATATCTTATTCATAAGTTTATCATAGCCGGTATGCCAAGATCTTGATGACTTGAAGCGTCCACACTTCAAACTTATATAGGTAGATTCTCATTATGTATTAAACGTATCCCCGTTTATTTAAATTTGTTGCTTACGAAAATCAAAGAAAATAAAAACGATGTTACTCACGTGGATACTAACTCGTTCATTACGGTCTAAAGTAACGGTGGATTATTTAAATTTGTTGCTTACAAAAATCAAAACGAATTTTACCACATTGAATTCAAGACACGATGTTACTCACGTGTCAATTGGGCTTTTCCAATTGACTTTTATCGACATAATTCGATTTTAATTGACGCTTGATCAATCGAATCCCTAATCATGCCTTTAGTGAATGAATCAGCCAAATTGAAGTTAGTGTTCACATAGTCAAAAGTTATGACCCCATTAGTAATAAGTCCTTGCACTAGGTTATGCCTAAGAGCAATATGACCAGACTTACCATTATACACTTGACTATAAACTCTACATAAAGTCGTCATGTAATCCGCATGAATCGCCATTGTGAAATAGGCTTAGGTAACAAAGTTATTTCAGGCATAAGATTCCTCAACCACTAAGCTTCACTTGCTGCCGAGACAAGCGCTATGAATTCTGTGGACATAGTGGAATCAGCTATACATGTTTATTTCTTTGAGCACCATGAAATGGCACCTCCCCCATAAACAAACACTCAACCATTAGTTGAAGAATTATCCTCTTTATTAGTGATCCAACTAGCATCGGAATAACCTTCCAAAATAGGAGTTTCCCCACTATATGTAATACCGTAATCCATGATACACAACAAGTATCATAATAATATTTTTATCACCATCTAGTAATGGAGACCTGGGTTGCTTGTTAATCTACTTAGTTTACCAACCGCAAATGCTATGTCTGGCCTTATACAGGTCATCACATATATCAAAGATCCAATGACCTTTAAATACTCCAATTGTGAAATTGGTAGTCAGGTATGTTTGGAAAACTTTATACCCGGTTCATGGGAGTAGAGACTGGTGCCTTATCAAGCATGTTGAACTGCTGAAGTATTTTCTCAACATAGTGAGATTGTCTTAGCTTGATTCGGTTACCTTTTCTCATGATCTTAATACCTAAGATCACATCAGTCTCCCCCATATTCTGTTTTGTCAAGACCTAGACAAAAAGTCTTTTGTCTCTTGAGCTTGTACTAAACTAGTACTAAAGATGAGCATGTCATGTACATATAGAAAAATGATAACAACATTTCCATAGCTGTTAAACTTGCTAGTAAATTTGTCCATATAAGAATTTAACAAGTTTACACACTTTATTTTCTTGTCCTTCCAAAACAAACCCTTTGGGTTGTTTCATATAAACCTCCTCATCTAGTTCCCCATACAAAAATGTGGTTTTAGCATCCATTTGATGGATCTCTATAAGATAGTTTGTTGCTAAAGCTACTAACAACCTGATAGTGGTTATTCTTGCAACTGGTGCATATGTATTGAAATGATCGATACCAAGCTTTTCTCTAAAAGCCTTGTGCCACTAAACAGGTCTTGAACTTATCAATGGTACCATTAATAATCATTTTCTTTCGAAAGCTCCACTTGCAACCAATTGGTTTACAAGTAAGAAGATCATCCGTTAACAATATTGTTATTTCCCATGATAGATTGCATCTCATCATCGATAGCATCTTTCAAAAAAGCAATATCATGTGATGCCATAGCATCTCCATAAGTCACAGGGTCACCTTTCACATTTAATAAATATGGAATACTAGAAAAAATTTTATTTCTAGTACCTTCAACCAAATATACTTCGAAATCTAGTCTAAAGCATTTAGCTTTCTATTGTCTTTTACTCCGTCTAGGAATAGAATCAACATCTTGTTGTTCATCTAGATGTCGATTTTCATCAACATCTAGAGTTGAACCTTGTTAATATCATCAACATCCTCATTGGTGCTTATTTGTAGATTTCTTTGTTTACTCAATGATGAAATTCTATTTTCATCAAAAATTGCATCTTGACTCAATCATCAAATGAATCAATATGTAGTCACTTTGTACCAAAAATATCATAACCTATAAATATGCATTCTATCCCTAAAACCCTAAAACCCCAAACTCTAAGATAGGTTAAGTTTGGTTTTCTTTTGTACCAAAGTTCATAAGGAGTCTCCTTCTTTGTGCTCGTTGAAACCTGGTTAAGAATGTGACAAGTCATCAACATTGTTGCACCTCAAAATCCTTCACTCAAGTTTGAGTAGGATAACATAGAATTAACCATATCTTGTAGAGGACGGTTCTTCCTCTCCGCCACACCATTTGATTGTGGTGCGTATTAGGCGGTTGTTTCATGTATAATACGCACTGAACTAAAATAAGATGGATCATAATATTCACCTCCTTTTGCGTATTAGGCGGTTGTTTCATGTATAATACGCATTGAACTAAAATAAGATGGGTCATAATGTTCACCTCCTTTAAGTTTACTACCAATTTGTATTTCTACTTCATTTTTGTAAATTTTAAGATAATTAAGAGCTCATCTTTACACATAACAAAGCTTGGAAAAATCATCAATAAAAGTATTTCTTATTTCCCAATAATGGTGTACTATAAAAGTCACAAAGATCACTACGTATCAAATCCAAAATTTTAGATTTACGTTCAATAGTATTAAATGGTGTTCTTTTGATCTTATTTAACATACATGTTTTGCAATTTTTAGACATTCTAGTGCACATAGGAATCAAGTCATATTTAGACATAAAAGTAATTTTATCAAAGTTCACATGTCTAAGTCTAACATGCCACAAATAATACAAATCAAACTTTTCATTACTAGATGAAGTTTTAACATTATAAATAGCATCTTTATTCAAATTTAACGACAACTTAAAAAGACTATTTACATAGATAAGCTCTTCTTAGAAAGAAGTTATTTTAGGAGATAATACACCTATCCGCTTCAAACACTAGTTTGTTGCCTAATCGATTCAACACCAGACTCAAGACAAGATTTCTACTAATTTCGGGTGCATAATAAACATCTATCAAAAATAAGAGATTACTCGAAGTAAACAACAATTCAACTTGTCCTTTGCCTTGGATCATGATGGGGACATTTTTTCCCATAAAGACAATGCTCCCCATCAACCACCTTATGTAAGGTTTTGAACCATTTTGTAGAGTTGTAAACATGTCTTAAAGCCCCCAAATCAATCCACCAAGACAAAGTATCATCCTGCATAACATCAAAGTTAGTATTCATTAAAGAAAAATTCAAAGGACAATTTTTAATTAAAATTGTATGTTCACCTTGTTTCGGAGGGTCTTTGCTTGTAGAAGCTTAACCACCATTTTCCTTCTTTTGCTTGTTCTTAAAAACAAAGAAATTTTTCGTTTGATTTTCAGGCTTACCACACTCCCAACATGCCTTTTCCCCGGCGTTGTTGGTAGAGAACTACTAGCCTTCCCCTTGAAAGATGCATATTTTTCTTTCTCTTTTCCCCGAATGGGATGGGATGGGATGGTTTCCCCTTCGCAACCATGTTGATAGTACCAACATTTTTTCATCCTTTTGATTCTCTTTAATCCTTATGCTAGACTCAATGCTTTAAAGCATGTCTAACATCCCTTTAAGAAGGAGGCAAATTGTGTATAATTCTTGGAAAAATATCATCCAATTTAGTTTCATGAATTTTCATATTAATTTTGCTTAAAATTTGAGTGAATAACTCATATTCTATTTTAAATTTCTATCAAATTAGTTTTACTTAAAATCAAACGTTAAACAAATAAAATTGTTTGTAATGTTTTTTATTGTGGATCTTACTTTTATATTATTAGAGTTTTGTATTTAAAATTGTATTTGATGTTTTAATATTATTTATTGGTTAATTATTTGTATGTCATAATGATAAAAAAAATAATATTATCGTAAATGCGTAAAATAAAGAATTTTTTTAGAAGGATAAAATTGTCCAACATCAAGATAACTCCTTAAATAATATGGATTTTATCAGTTATGACCAAGAACTTCGTCTTGGATGATAGGTAATTATAATATCTTCTAACTTTTCTGGCCGATCTAGTCATATGAAATTTATTTAAGTTATTAATTTTTTGTCTAAGATGATAAGTAGGATTTTTTTTACCTTTTTTGTTTATTTTTAAGTTTGTGCTTATTTGTTGAATATTGTAAAAATTATTTTATTTATTATATATGGTTGTCTTTGCGTTTTTAATACTAATTAGTAAAAATTTAATAAAGAAAGAGTAAATAATTAAAACTATACATGACTATATTCATGTAACATTATTAACTTTTAATGATTGTATAATTATAAGACCGCATAATTTTTAAATGTTCTCAAAATGCATTTAATATAATATTGGTTTATAATATTGGATCAAAAAATGTTTTATAAAGTTTGGAAAAGTCTTGGGTTTGATCATCAAATAGTGATCCCTTCTATCAACCTACCTCCTAATAATAAAAGTTTTTTTTAAATAATTATAACTCAAATACATCCTTATACTACTCTGCTCCACTCAATTTTTTTATCTTGGTTCGTGTTAACGATTTTGTTCTAAATTTTTGAATATGATCCGATCACTTTTACTCCTTATATCCTTCACAAAATCATCGGCTTGTCTTGTGTGAGACCGTCTTGCCATTAGATGAGCCCATAAAATTAGTCAATTTCTATAACTTATCACTTTAAATTTAAAGTGATCACTTTTGTAACCGCCTCGAATTATGAAGGCAAACACCAACTGAAATTTAGTATTAATCAAGCGGAAGGTTACTTTTGACAACATAATTAAGGGGTTACTTAAAGATCAAACCAATATCCAAGTATAATACTTGAACCAAACCAAAGCAATATAACGAAAGTCTTAACTGTCCAAAGTATAGGAAAATTACAACCAAATCGAAATAAGTCCAAAGTTCAAATTACGTCCTTAAAATAGTCTAAATCTAAACTAATAGTTTCTCAAATACAATAAAGATATCTAAACAAAAGGGGAGTCATACTCCAACTCGAGTTCATCTTCTGTTCGCATATCCATTCTCCGTCGAGGTGCCATAGGGGTTTACTCTAAAAACAAAACCATTGGAAAAACATACAAAGCATAGTATTTGCAAAAAGGCTGAGTATAAACACACTGGTGTCCGTCAAACAAGTTATTAAAACCTTTTTTTATTTGAGTAAATTCATTTTGAAATATGCTCTTTCATTTGATAAATCATATTATCATTCAAATCCAGTTCAATGGCTCTATAGTCATTTCAAATTCTTATTTTTCATCATAAATCATAAGATCTCAATGGATCCAAATCAATTTCAAACTCATATCATAAGTTACATGGGTACTCTGTGAGTCATCCTGTGACTCGTTTGGTAGTCGGTCTACCGTCCGCGACATGTCCGGCAAGTGTAACACAATTGGTGAGCCGTTTAATCATGCACACAACATTGGCATATGTACCCGCCATTTAGGCTAAAACATTTTTTGTATATAATATATATCTTGTAATTTTAATAGCATTTGAAAGTAAAAAATATTAAGTTTTTCCATATGATAAACATCTTTTATTTGCACATAGCAAAACATACTTTATTTGCGACTTAGCAAAATAAAATTATACCGGAGTTCCAGAAGTCATATAACATGGTTATTAGGCCATTTGAACTTATAAAAGTCATGTATGATGTTTTATGATTTTGTATAGACATTTTATCGATAAATAGAATAAAATAGGTGTAAAATTATTTGAGTCTGAATAAAATATTATTAAAATTATATGATATTCCAGAAGCTATTTTAAGGGGTATAAAATTTTAAATAACCATTAAAAATCATGTGGAGTATTTTTAATAATTAATATCGTTATTTTACCGATAAACCGAATAAAATTTATTTAAGTCCATATATGGTCACGAAAATCCATATAAATTTTTGAACATGTATCTACTATTTATATAAGTGTCTTATAAAATTTTCATGTCCAAAAGACATCATTTAGTATTTATTTTATATTTTACCGTTTTCAAACTTACCGATTATTAATAACCGAATAAAAATTATTAAGGTCCTTAAATGTCAACGAAACCTTCCCAAACTTTTACCAATTTAACCTACTGTCCATATGAGTATGTGATAAAAATTTCAAGTCCATATGTCTTTGTTTGGTAATTATGTTATATTTTACCATTTTACAATTTACCGTTAAACAATTTAACGATTATTCAAAAATCATAAAAAAAAAAATTCCAAACTAAATATATTCTGGCCAAATCTTCTTGGAGACATTATAATATGTTTTTATTAATTATTTTTGATGATGAAGAGTTCATCTAATACCATGTTTTATAATAAGAGTATTTAACACCTTAAAATTCATTAAAATATCAATTTAACTAATTATCTCAACAAAAAGTATTCAAGAAATTTTCTTAACATATAACCACTGGAAATTTCTTTTAAAATAAATTTTAAATATTTTCAAATTCATATAATCATTTCCATCACAATAACTTTCACAAAGTAGTATTAAATATGGCTTTAAACATACAATAATTTATAAAATCAACATGCATGATGCCCACAATAATAATACATGTAATAAATTATTCTGTACTCAAATTTATCATTTTGACATCAGTTTTCAAGATTTAAGAACTTCTCTTTGGGAATTTTATTTTTTTAAAAACAAGTTTATACACAAACTTTCCTAACTTGTTCTTAAATCCTTTAAAAATCACCTCATGTAATATACCTCGACTCCAAGCCTATATAATTATTCCGTAAGCTCCCACGTAAGCTCCTACGCGTTCTTAGAAGTGGTTCCAACTTTGGGTCCTTGCCCTTCAAGACTCAACTCCAACTCTTCAACTAAACCATTCATCCAAAAATCAATAATAATTTTGGATTTCTAACATGCACTTAACTTTTCCTAGTTAGAGTTGTTAAACTAATACTTGTGATGATTTTAACATATTTGGAGTATACTTATTATGTTGAGCAACATACTTAGTTAAGTCCCATAATTTCACTTGAATCCTTTAAGTAACAAAATTTATATGTTTGTGGAAAAACATCTTCTTACTTTCTATTATGGCCGATTTTTATAGATTTATAAGTGATGATTTTCTTAGTTTGGAGATAAAATACTCATTTCATAATAATCTTAGTTTATAGAAAAATTCTTGTAAAAAAAATGTTTTACATGAACAAGTTTTAACAAAAACTAGTGGAATAAAGAAATGAACATAACTTATTCTATACTTGGTAGATTTTTTCAAGTTTGGTGTCTGTGGACAGCTCTTAAGATGAAGATTATTTTTATGGGAGATTTGAGTTTATAAACATAAATTTTCAGAAGTTTTAGATGAGTTTTTGAAGAAGATTTGATGAGAAAAGAAGGTGTTTTAGTTATTGAAAGTTTGAAGGATTCTAATGTTTGTTCATAGATAAACTTGGGAGCAATGTGTTGGGGTTTATGGATAAATAATTATTCAGAAAATAGAGTGTTTTTGCTTCAAATATTTGCCTCTTGCATGCTTGCAATGATGCACAAGCTTTGGGTAGAACAAAAAGGGTTTCTGGGTAGAGTTTTTAGCTTGTGTATGTAAGTATACAAAGGGCTATAAGGGGGAGTAGGACAGCTTTAGCATGGCTGGTTGGGGTTGTTTTTTTTTGGCGATTTTTGTCCATCATTTGATCTATTATAGTGTTGGATAGGTTTATCTAAGATAGTTTAAGGTTTGGGTAAAAATTGTTATATATGTAACAAGTTATGTAACAAGCGATGGTAAAACTTCTTTTTGCTTGCTGATTTAGAAGTTTTACCACGCTTTTCCTAATCAATCAATAGAAATCAAATGTCATATATTAGTTTAATGACTGAATCAAAAGAAGTAAATTCAAATCAAAAACTATAATATAATATGAAATACTAACAACTTCAATGGAAGTTGTTCTTTTGGCAACAAAAGCCTCCCATTCCCTCTTCGATATGTGACCCCATATTTCGTAGGGCATCTTCGAAGATGCTTGCTCTCCACCTTCGTTTCCCGTTTTGACCTTTTTGGTCGTACGGGCACGCCTCTTCGTAATAACCAGTTACTAGCTTGGATTTGAAATCTCTGAATCTATCAGCAACAGCTGAAAGAAAAACATTCTTCTTCTCTTCATCGCTCTCGATGTGAAAAAGATTCTAAAAAAAAAATTATATTTATTAGTGTCAATTAAACTAATTTTAAAATAAAACTAAATGAATTAAAATAGTAAAGTTGCTTACCACAGTATCATTCGATAGAGAGTTCTTCAAACCCTCTGGAACCTCATTCCATACGTGTAATATGGAAATCTTGCGGATACATAGGCCCACTTGTTTTCCATATTGCCTACGTCATTTTCCGCAGGGTTGACCCAATGCATTGTATTCCAAATGCATGGGTTCTGTGACTTTGAGATTTTTCGTAGGACCTCGCCCTTTTCTTTTCTTACTGGTAGTGGGAGCATCCATTATTAGTGGGGCATCTTCAGTCTCAAAATCATTGTCAAGTGGTGGAGCGTCTTCAGCCATACGCTTGTATCTCACAATTTGGTCCTCTTCACTATCATAACTACGATGTTCATTATTCGAGATCTCAATCTCAAGGACAATTTCGTCTCTGAATAGATGCATTGTATATCAGTACCTGAAAGAGTATGAATAGAAATTTATTAGAACACAAGCTAAGTAATATTAAGAATATGACTATGATTTACAATTCTAATACGTTCAACACAATAATATATAACAAATAGTGTTGTGTGCAAAGTTTCATGCAAAACAAACCAAGTTTGAGCTTAAAATTCATACCTTGTGAATCACTTAATTCAAATGTATTCCTTCCGTGTGATCTACACGCATATAACCAACATCTACATCATCTTGATCCACTGATTTTGGATTGATAAAGGGAGAGGAGTCTTGAAAAGCTTCATATTCTTCCTCATCCTCAATATCACCTATACCAAGGATGCTTCTTTTTCCGGTACAATAATAGACCATTTTTTATTAGACGGGTCTACAATGTAGAATACTTGCTTGGCTTGTGTGGCTAGTATGAATGGCTCCTCACTATCACGCAAACGAGCTAAGTCTACAAGAGTGAATCCACAAGGGTTGTCATTTTTATGCATCGTCGATTATTATCTACCCACTTACATTGGAAAAGACCAATATTGAAAGTAGAGTAGTCAAGCTCCCATATTTCATGTACCCGCCCGTAGTATACCAATTTAGCATCAACCGGCGCTTGATCCTTCGCACTCGTGTAAAATGTAGATGACGCCAAAATAGAAACCCACTATTCTGTAGATAAGATGACTTATTGTCTTGACCCTCAGTCCAAAATGTGAAGCCATTGACATCGTAACCCTCATATTTGTTGACATCATCACGAGGACCAAAAGCTAACCACTTAACAATTTCGGATACACCCTTGAGTTCTTCGCATATTACTCGACTATGAAACCAATTAATAAACGACTTGTTATGCAACTGCATCAATGCCCTATCCCATTTAAAAAGAATATATCAAAATGCTCACTCAAAAAAGGATGAACTTTCCGAATATGATGCAACATATACAAGTATGCTTGTAGAAGGCTGTCTCGAGGAGGTGTGACCGATTTGGAGCCAATTGTTCCTTTCCCTCAAGCCTTCCTTCATGTCTAGAGGTAGGAAGTCCAATAGGCTTTGCCATGGCCAAATACTCGGCTATAAAGTTACTAATCTCATCGCTCACAGTGCCTTGAATCATACTCCTTTCGGGTTGTGCTGAATTCCTTACCTTATTTTGTAAAACACCCATGTGTCTTTCAAAAGAATAACACCACCTTAAAAAAAATGGACCCAAAAGCTTGATCTCACGAACGAGATGGTCAATAAGATGAACCATTATATCAAAGAAAGAAGGTAGAAAATACATCTCAATGTTGCATAAAGTTACAATCACGTCGAGTTGAAGAGCATCAAGTTTAAAGGGATCAAGAACTTTACTACAAATTGTGTTGAAGAAGGAACATAGCTCGGTAATAGCATATCTCACATGTTTTGGCAGTATTCCACGGATTGCAATTGGTTAGTACACTTGCATCATTACATGGCAATCGTGAGATTTCATACTTCCCAACTTCAGCTCACCATTTAGGCTCACAAATCTCTTCATGCTGGATGAGTACCCAGACGGAACCTTAATGCCATACAAAGACTCACAAAATGCCCGCTTCTCTACTTTGGACAATTTGTAGCAAGCTGGAGGCAAATAAACTTTGTCATTACTCATCTTCTTCTTACTGCCCTTTCCCTTGTTATTGCCACCAACTTATCAGCTCTATTTCTTTTCTTACTCACCTTAACATGTGCCTAAAACTCCGGACGAAGACCCTTACATTCAAACCAATCTCGCATGGCCCAAACATCCTTTGTCTTACCCGGAATGTTCATGAGAGTCCCGAGTATAGCATCCCATACATTTTTCTCTATATGCATAACGTCAAGACAATGCCTAACTTGTAGATCTCTCCAATATGGAAGCTTCCAAAAGATTGATTCTTTTTTCCATAATCGGTCTTCACCCCCTTGCACTTGCCCTGTTTTACAAAATACAGTCTCAACTCCCTTAACCTATTCATAAACCTCATAACCGGTCAACGATCGACGAGCTACACGGTCCTCAACCTCCCCGTTGAACATCTTCTTCTTCTTACGATGTGATCTCGTGGGAGGAACTTTCGATGGTGCATGAATACGTGTTTACACTTAGGAATCCACGTGGATTCCATGTCAACAATACATATTGGGCATGCTTTCTTCCCTTAATTTTATACCCTGATAAGTTGCCATATGCCGGAAAATCATTAACGGTGCATAAAAGCATTGCACGCAAGGTGAACTCCTCATTAGCATCTGCATCAAACACGGAAATGCCTTCATCCCACATCTTTCTCAAATCCTCAACGAGAGGTGCAATATATACATCTATGTCATTGCCAGGTTGTTTAGGACCCGAGATAAGAAGCGAAAGCATAATGTACTTACGCTTCATACACAACCAAGGTGGCAAACTATAGATCACGAACAGTACCGGCCAAGTACTATGCTGAGAACTAAGATTGCCGAATGGGTTCATTCCATTCGTACACAGTCCAAGCCTTAAATTACGAACCTTATCCCCAAAAGTCTTATGCAACTTATCAATACTCTTCCACTCCAGAGAATCAGATGGATGTGTGAGCAAGTGACCTTTCTTCACCCTATTTGCATGCCACCTCAAATTTAACGCATCTTTCTTTGTAGAAAACAAGCGCTTAAATCTAGGTATTATTGGAAGATACTACAATACCTTAGCCAGGGGCCCTTTAGCATCCCGAGTCTCTTTACGCTTGGAGCGCGATAACCCACACCTAGGACGCTTTTCTAAGTTCTCGTTTTCATTCTGATACAACACACAATCATTCGAACACGCATGAATCTTTTGGTACTCTAAGCCGAAAGGACACGTGAGCTTTTTGGCATAATATGTCTACTTTGGAAGTTCATTTCCCTCAGGAAGCATCTCACCGAACACTTCTAATAACAATGTGAAACTAGCGTCACTCCAATTGAACTGTGACTTAGTGTTGAAAATTGTCAACACTGCTGTTAGTTTGGTGAACTTTGTACATCCAGGGTACAAAGGCTTTTGAGAAGCCTCTGTCAACAAGTAAAAAACACGAGGACGTTTTCCTAACTCATCCTCGACTCCCTCCATCATCTCATCAATACGATCCACATCCTCATCGACATTCTCTTCATCTGTCTCATACCTATCAACATGATCTACTACATCCTCATTGACATCGGCCACATTATTGACGTCCTCAACAACACTTTTCTCTTTGTAAACTCCCTTCTCACCATGCCAAACCCAAACATGATATTGAGGCCTAAACCCACGTCGAAGTAAGTGCTCCCTAAGGATATCAATACTATCTACCTTTGATACATTGCCATAAGTGACACATGGGCAATAAAAACCAACTCCCCCCCATCCTAACTGGATGTTCAACCGCAATACTACAAAATTCTAATACGCCATCAATAAATTCCGACGATTTAATGCTTCCATACATCCAAGAAGGATCTTTTGTCATCCTAATTAGTGTGATTAATTAATTCAAAAAAAAAATTAATACACAACTTTTAAACATATATACTTATTTATAACAAACATATTTAACCCTAAAAAAATATATACTTATTTATACCAAATCTATTTAACCCTAAATATACATACTTCATATTCTAATTTTATACTTCATACATCAATATTAACCACTACGTTGTAAATAAAATCATATTCTAATTCTAATAGTTAAAGACATAACTGTAACAACAAACCACATTTTTAACAAATTACACAAATATTTAACAAACTAATAACATAAACTTGAATAATGTAAAATTCACAAATAAATTGATATCTTTAGCACTAAATTACTAAATTACATGTTAAACAATAAAGATATGAACTTGAAAATTAGTAAAATAAATATAATTACCTTGATTACGTGGATTATGTTATCTACAACGAAAAACAGAGAAACAAAATTAGTATACAAACAGTTGCCCTAATTTTCGAGTGTTTTCATGAATATCTTGCAAAACTTAAATGCTTAACAAATTAATAAGAGAAAAAATACCTTAATGTCGTGGATTTTGAAGATGAACAAGACCAAAGTATTAAATTTCGTGGGTTTATGAACCAAGAAGAAGAAGAACAGGTGTTTTCAAGTGTTTTTCAATGGGTTTATGAATCAGTTTACAAAGAAAGCAGCAAATGATGAAGAATTTATGGTTTTTAGAAGAAGATGAAGATGAAGAATGAAAGCTTGAATGGTGAAAATGGTGGGTTTTTGAGAGATACAACAGTTTACGTATATTTGTGAAATGAAAATAATGCTGGCGGGTTTTAATTTTGTGAAATAAGCATATTTGCTGGGGGCATAAACCAAAACCGCAGCAATTGAGTGAAGCACATGAGTATTTGCTGCGGGCCTTAGAACAATTGCAGCAATTGAAAGCATTATTTGCTGCGGGCCATAGCATAACCGCAACAATTAATTGTGCTACTGAGTATTTGCTGCGGTCACACCTTAAAACCGCAGCAATTAATTGTTTTTTTTTTCTAAATTCTTTTTGCTATTTAATGTTGCTTCTAAGGAAAACCGCAGCAAATGACAAGCAACAAATCAGGTTTTTTCCACTAGTGACTTCATTGGACAGACACAATTGAATTGCACTCAATGCCTTTGAGAAAATTTATTCCCATATAGCCATGGACATTCCTTTAGGCATCTTATCCACACCATGTAAAGCCTTTTGCACTCCATGTTGCACCAATATGGCCTTCATCTTCACTTGTCATAAACTAAAGTTTTGATTCCTATCAAACTTCTCAATATCCAACTTCATGGATGCCATTTCTTTTGTAAGATCAATCAAGAAACCTTAAAACAACCTCCAAGAAACTCTTGCTCTGATACCAATTGAAAAAATTACCACTATACACCCAAGGATAAAAATTTTGATCTCAAGAACACATCTTACACAAAGCCCCAAAACAGAATATGGATATGTGCAACCAAGAACAATAATAAAGAAAAAGCAAGAATGCAATCAAAAACACACTAAGATTTAAGTGGTTCACCCCTAATTGGGCTAGGTCCACTGTCCTAACCTAGATGCCTTATTGCTCCTTTCAAAAGTTCTCCAATGGAGATGTACACTTGATGATGATTACAATTGAGGAAGAAGAGAATAGAGAGTAGAGAGAGAAATATGTAGAGAGAGAATGAGGAAATGAAAGCTATGTAAGAATACTATGTGTTTAGCCTTATTTATAGTTTATAGTGTTTAACATTTTCAAATGATCCTAAGGCAAATCAAGAAAACCGAAAACAGAACAAGAAACATGTTCCAGCTCCCAAAGCCGAGTCGGCTTCCTTTTGGCCAAGGGGAAACCCGACTCGGTTTTCTCTTCTGTCTCCAAATGAGACTTCTTCCTTTAAAGCATTATATCATATGTCTAAAATTATCATTTTTCCCCTTTTTAAAAACACAACATATTATATTATGATTAAGGACTCTAAGTCACCCTAATCACCACAAGAATAAAGTCATTTTAGGGTTTCTAAGAAAGATGGGCAATTCAGACATTTTAGCTCACTTTTAAAAACTAAAAAAAATTAAATATATAACCGGATACTCGGTTTCCAAAAGTATGTGATCCGGATCTAGATTCGGTATCCGGTTTTAAAATCAGGTATCTGACTCGGATTATCTAGTTTGCAGAAATCGGATAAATTATCCAGTTTTTGAAACCAGATACCGAATAATTCGGATCGGGTATTTCAGAGTGAGTTTTTATGAACACCCCGGGGTAGACAAAATGTCAAAGGTTTTGGTCAAATTAAGCATTTATTTCGACTGGATTTTGAAATATGTGGTCAATTGGGTGACCATGACGTTTGTTTTTTGAAAAAATTGTCATTACGTTAAGTAAAAATAGCGTAAAGTTAACAAAAAAAAATTCTTTTTTTTGTCTATCACGTGGAATTGTTGGAAGAACAAGGTTATCACGTGGAATAAAAAATATTTGTCTACCACGTGGAAAAACTAAAATTTCAGGGTTACCACATGGAATTTTCCTTTCAAGATTTATGCAATTTCAATTACTTTTATCCATGATCAATGAAATGCTGAAAATTTGGAGGTATTCATTCGATTTATTAGGTTGATTTCATGTTAGGTGTTTTGAATCGGCTTAAAATTGGTTATTTATTTATTTATTTATTTATTTTTATCCATTTTGTTTTTATATGATTATAAATCATGTTTAAAGTCGAGTCGAATCGGGTTCGGTAACAAGGTCAGGTAAATTTCGGTTCATTGGGTCTATTTCGAACACCTTCTGGCTTAAGACTAAATGTTGTGAGAGACCTTCTCTAATAGGCCGACCCGTTATATTTTTTAAACCTTAAAAAAAGAAAAAAAATAGTGTAACTGCACGCTTACTTGGTAGGATTTTAGAATGGCTTTAGTAGGCATTTAGGATACGTCAAGTAGGGATTTACAATACATCAAGTAGGTGATTTTAGCATGCTGAACTTGTTAAGTAGGTGTTTTTAATCGCCCAATTCTTGTAAACCTTAAACACCTACTTATTATACCTCAAAACACTTATTTGACATACCTCAAACAACTACTTGACTTATCTCAAAAACCTATTTACATACTCAAGCCCATACTTAATATACCTCAAACACATACTTGACAACCACAAATACCTGCTTGGTATACCCTAAATACCTACTTGGTATATTTTCAAATCCCTATTTAACAAACCTCAAACACCTACTGAGTATACCTTAAGTACCTGATTGTTATATCCCAAATACCTACTTGGGATATCTCAAACACTTATTTTACAACCCCAAATACCTACTTGATCTGACCCAAATACATGCTTGATATATCTCAAACCCTTACTTGATATACCTTAAACCTTAATGATATACCCCCAAGTACCTACTCGATATACATCAAATCCCTACTTGGTGTATCCTAAATCCCTACAATAGTAATGTTTAAAATATAATCAACATTTTATTAAATTAATCATTTATTGTGGTCATGGCCTTTTGAGAGCTATCTCTCAAAGAGATCGTCTCCTGGAGAGTTACTAGTTGCTACAATAGAGGAGTAACTAAAAAGGTCACCAAGGAAATATTCGAATAAGATTGTTGAAGTAAATTGTGACTTGAGTGCACAATCAAGTCTATCAATTAGTGTGTGTGCATAGAGATGGAATCCTATGGGTGAATTAAGTGTGACTTAAAGTGTGGTGTTTAAGTGTGTCTTAATGGAGTGCATTAAGGTGTGAATTATGATGGGTATTAAAGTGGTGTTTAAGAATGAGAATCAATGCATGAAGTTATGAGGACATTGAAGTATGTCTTGAACATATGGCTTAATGGTGATTATTATGCTATTAACTCAAGGCCTTAATTGTGTATACTCATTAATGCAATTACTCTTTTAAATAGGGGGCTCATATGCTCATTTGTAATAATCAAAAATACATCAAACAAGAACCCTTTAGCCTAAACACATGGCCTATAATCTCTTACTCTCAATTGTAATCCTTCTAGAACTGTTGAAACTCCATTGTTATACTATAAACAAATATACTATACACCTTCGAGGACATAGCCCACATTGTGTGAAACTCATAAACACTTGTGTTCATTTTTGCATTGTTTATTTCCTTCAAACGTTATTAATTTCATTGAAAATATAATTGGTTCATCAAGGTACTTCATACCTTTCGAACTTGGTGATATTAGAGTTTGAGTATTCAACTTAGACTCTAATCTAGCTCCCATTTCAAAGATTTAGGAAATATTACCCAAAATAATCCAACCTTTTACTGATTTCCCTTTAATAATTACAACTGTTGATTAATCATGAATAATCCAAATTTTAGGATCAATTACCCGAGAACATTGTTGGCCAAATGGTGACCGATTCTTACAGGTTAATTGTTACAAAAAAATTACATAAATAAATATTCAAAAATATAAAAAATTAAAAGTTAAAATCAAAATAATAAACCTGAATTAATTTCTTTTAAATTTTTTTTAAAGTTTTTAACTTTTTATATTTTAATTTTGTATTTACTCTTTTTTTTATGTAAAATGACTTGTTATATAGATAAAAGTTTACCTTGATGTATACTTAGAAATCACCTCATTTTAATTGATATTATTTTATATTTAATCAAAAATTAAACTTATTACAAGAAAATCAGTACAAAATACATTTTGATTGATATTATTTATATTGAATTAAAAATTAAAATTATTACAAGAAAATCAGAAATACATTATTCTGAATAATTTTTCAAAATTTATTTTCGGGTTGGATCCAATATCGATAGTTGCTAGGGACTTTTGGCACAACTCTCGTTCGACCCCAATAGAGACATCCGATACACCTCTCTTCCGTCTCCCTTCTTTAAACCCTCAGAAATCCCTTCATTTTCCTGCTGACCTTTCCTTATCCACCCATCAATGGCGGCCTTCACCATTCCAGGCGCCATCACCACTCCTCCATTATCCTCACCTTCTCAATTCTCCAAGTCACACCATTCTTTTCACCTTTCTAACAATATCCATCTCTCCAAATCCGCTTCCATTCACTCTTTTCTCCCCTCTCATGAATCCACAAAAAACCCTAATCAATCTTTCCGGAATTCTCTTACACCCTCTTACGCAAAGCCCCTTCAATCAATTCTTTCTCATCCAATGACTAAAACCCTAATCATATCTTCCCCAATTGGACTCCTCATTTTCTTCAATGGTGGAAACGGAGGTTTCAACAATGGAGGAAATGGTGGTGGTGGTGGTGGTAGTGGTGGTAATGGAGATTCATGGTGGTCACGTTTGCTTACACCAAAAGCCTTAGCAGAAGATGATAACGACAATGGTTCTGATAAATGGGATCCTCATGGATTACCAGCTAATATTGTAGTTCAGCTTAATAAATTAAGCGGGTTTAAGAAATATAAGGTTTCTGATATTCTTTTCTTTGATCAAAGAACTAGAAGTACTGTTGGTACTGAAGATTCATTCTTTGAAATGGTTTCTTTGAGACCTGGTGGTGTTTATACTAAAGCACAGCTTCAAAAAGAGCTTGAAACTTTAGTTACTTGTGGCATGTTTGAGAAGGTTGATTTAGAAGGGAAAACTAATCCTGATGGTACTATCAAAGTTTCTATTAATTTCTTTGAAAGTACTTGGCAAGCTGCTGAGAAATTCAGGTTTTTTTTTGGGATCATTTTCGTGTTTTCAATTAATTATTGCTTAAGTGTTGTACTTTTTGTGTTGTTGCTTTTGGGTCATTGGAATGTATATGCTCAATTTGTTATTATTGGAATGTATATGGACTATAACCTGGATTGGTTAATGTACACAAGTGGTGATTTTTTTTTTTTAATTTTTTTTTTTGTGTTGATATCCTTGTGTAGTCGGCTTTTTTCATTATCGGTAGGTCTGTGATGAAATATTTTGAGAAAATATTGATGCTCGTCACAGTTGTTAATTGATCATTGCTTCAAGTATTATAATTTATGTGTTATTAGTTTTGGGTGATTGGAATTTATATGCTCAATTTGTTTTTGTTGAACCTTTTGTGTTGGTTCCTGGTGGTTTTGGGTAGTTAAAATTTTTCATAATTGGTACGGTAGGTCAGTGTTTACACATTTTGAGAAAATGTTGTTACTTATTACAAGTTTTGAGTAATATTTTTGATTATTACTTTGAGTCTTGTACTTTTTGTGTTGTTTTTCGGTCATTGAAATCATATGCTCAATTTGTTAGTTTTGAAATGTTTATAGTTACTTTCCGTTTCTGTCAAAGTAGCATCCCTTGATAAGTATTGTACTCATGTTAGTGATTTTGGGTAATTGGGATTTATCATAATTGATAGGTCATTGATGAAACATTTTGAGAAAATATTGATACTTAAGTTTTGAGTAAATTTTTTTTTGAGAAAGTTGTATATCTAATGATGGTCGAATTAGTGAAATGGATGCTTAGTTTTATGTAGTTGAGTAGATGCATCAATGTGGTTATTGTTTTTTATACATGAACATTTTTGTATATGAACTCTAGGTTTATATGCTGTATGCTATATATTTTAAAATTTTCACTGTGTTCTTACTGATATGCAAATCAATATATGGTTGTTCCTGGTTAGAAGTATTTCTACAATTTTTTTTTGAGGATGTGCAAAATAATATGTGCTTAAATTGAAATCGGTATTGGTTTTGTGTATTTTTGTGTTCAGGTGCATCAATGTGGGTTTAATGCCACAAACAAAGCCCGTTGAGATGGATCCTGATATGACTGAAAAGGAGAAGCTGGATTATTTTATTAGTCAGGAGAAGGATTATAGGAGGAGGATTGATAAAGCACGTCCGTGTCTTTTGCCACTTGCGCTTTACCGAGATGTAAGGAAGATTTTGATGGACAAGGGGTTGGTATCTGCCAGGTTGCTGCAGCAAATCAGGGATACAGTTCAGAAATGGTACCATGATGAGGGTTATGCATGTGCTCAAGTGGTTAATTTTGGGAATTTGAATACAAATGAAGTTGTTTGTGAGGTAGTGGAAGGAGATATTACCCAGTTGTTGATCCAGTTTCAGGATAAACTTGGGAATGTAGTTGAAGGGAATACACAGTTTCCTGTAGTCTGGAGGGAGCTGCCTAAGCAGGTAAATTTCATTTTAGCCCTGTTAACGTTGTTATAAATGTGCTCTTCTTTTTTAATAAAAAAATTGCGGATATTGTTGAGATTGCGGTAATGGTCGCAGTGGAGGTGTTCGGCACATGGCTTTTGGCTTAGCTTTTTGGTTGGCTTTTGGCTTGTTGGTTGGTCAAACAGCCAAAAAATGTATTTGGTAAATGGCTTTTAAAGCAGCTGAAAAGTTGGCTTTTAAGCCAAAATGAAAAAGCTGCTCTAGCTAGCTTTTTTGGTTGGCTTTTGGCTTGTTGGTCCACTTTTTCTCTAATAAACAACTAATAGCCAATATTCAAATTTACCAAACATCTTCACAAACAGCTGACTTTTTCAGCTAGCTTATAGCCAACAAAAATAGCTAATATTTTTAGCTTAATGAGCTAGGCGATTTATTTTTTCATGTAGCTAAGCTATTGGTGAGTATAGGGTTCCTCCGAGTTTTCAACGGAGGGTGAGGGCGATGGACAATAGGACGTTGTTATATTTGATGGAATAAGGTTCAACAATTGAGAGTTTGGACCAATGTTACTGGGATAAGGAACACGGTTTTAAGTGAATTTCACCATTTTTCAAATTTGAGGTGGGATTAAAAAAACTTTGGATCGAGATTCTTGGGTCGTGGAATGTTGTATTCTGAATTTTGGTACAATTTAGGGTTAGTTAGGGTTTTTATCGTTACTTAGGAAAAAAATTTATGAAATGAATAAGAAAATATAATTAAACAATTATCAATAGACCATTACATACTATATTATATATAATAAAATATTTCTATTTAAATAATAAATTTATTTCACAAAAGAATAGTTATATAAGAGACATGCAGAGTAAAATAAAAGAATAAGCTGTGAAGTTGGACAAATTCACAAAACTTCAATCTACACTCCACACCACCACCCCTCCTCCAAAATCCAAGCTCAACACGAGTCGAGACTCGAGATGTAAAGACTCCAAAACTTTCTCTTCTTTTTCTATTCTTCACTTAATCCCTGAGAAAACCAAATCCTATTCTTGAATTTTAAAACTCCTCCCCTTATTTTCTTCCCTTTATTTGCTTTGTTTTCATATCTTTTGCTTTGCCGTGCATCCAAGAAAATTGCAAATTAACAACATAGAAAGATTGGCTTACCCAAATGGATTTGATGGGCTTACTTAAAGTTGGAGCATTAAAAGAGATTCATGCTTCCTCTCCTTTTTTGGCTCAATCAACTTTTTTAATGTCAAATGTTAACTAGTAAGTTTCCTGAATATCTTTGTTGGTTTAGTGTTATCTTCTATAATTTCTCTACACTGTATTCTGATTATATTCTTGCTCATAAATCTTTTTCCATGCTTCTCTTTAACATTATGTCGACAAAAAAGAGGGATTTGAGTTGTGTATTTCATCAACTTTGGTCACGACTCACATGTGATATTGAACGACTGGAATTGTGGATCGATGGCCAAACCTTTGATTCAGTGATTTTGGACTATGGCAAATTAGCTTCTCCTTCTTCATGCTCACAATCATAACCTTACAAAACAAAAAGGTCGTTTTTGATTATTCTTATGAAGAAAAGTTGGCAACTTTACATAACTAAGAAGTGCGAATGATTTAATTAGCCATTTTACTATAGTCAATTTTATCCCAAAAAAAAACTAAAAATAGTTACCTACTATCGGGAAGGACCACTTTCTTGCTTCATGAGCTATGTAAATTTTATGATCAATGTAGCAACTAAAGAAAAATCTTCTGTATAAGAAATAGCTTATGATGCTTCACTATTTCATATATGTTCTGAGGTTATGATAATTGTTGTGTGCCTGGCTGTTCGTTCTTTGCGGGCTCAAGTTGTCTGATATCTAACCGAACATGTTGTTTCTATTGATGTGATGTTATGTTGAATGAACATAATTTTTAAGTGTATTGTAGTATAGTATTGCCATGTTTTACTAAAGCATAATTCAATTTGATGTGGTGTCTATATTTTGTAGCTTAGAGTGGGTCACGTCTTTAATATAGAAGCAGGCAAGCAAGCTTTGAGAAATATAAACTCTCTGGGATTATTTTCAAACATTGAAGTGAATCCTCGCCCAGACGAAAAGAATGAAGGAGGAATTATTGTTGAGATTAAGCTTAAGGAACTTGATCAGAAGTCAGCTGAAGTAAGTACGGAGTGGAGTATCGTTCCTGGTCGTCAAGGCCGTCCTACACTGGTAAATTTCATTTTTGTTTCCTATAAACACTCACTATAATAGCATGTATTATGATCTTACTGGATTTCTTTTTAAAAAACTGTGATATGTCAGGCTTCTATCCAGCCAGGCGGAACTGTCTCTTTTGAACACAGAAACATCAAGGGTCTTAATAGATCATTTCTTGGTTCAGTAACCACCAGTAACTTCCTTAATCCACAGGTAATTTTACTTTTGATATCTGATCTCTTAAGGCTATCTTATTCATAAGGATTAAAGATTAATTAAAGGGCTACCTTTTCCTCTGTTTGGATGAAGGCTGCTTGATCAATAGGCATAGGATAAACTATCTTGTGTCCTTCCTCTCTTTTGTCTTATGCTCTTTAATGCCTAGATTTACTAATCTGTGTGCGGTGATTGTTTTTAGTCATTACAGTTAAACTGTCTCAAGAGATCAGTATTTTTGTTAGGGAAGATGTCAAGGCCACTTTTTTTATGCCACTTCCTGGTGATGTGATTCTTCTGATTTTAACTATTAGCTGATTTTCAGGATGATCTTGCTTTCAAGTTTGAATATGTGCATCCATATATTGATGGTGTATATAATTCTCGCAACCGAACTTTCAAAGCAAGCTGCTTCAATAGCAGAAAGTTGAGTCCTGTGTTTACAGGTGGCCCAGGACTGGATGAAGTTCCTCCTATTTGGGTTGATAGATCTGGTCTGAAAGCAAATATTACCGAGGTTGATACACCTGTTCTTTTCATTTTGACTTAGTTAGCCTTATTGAAATTGTTTCTTCTGCTTGTATTTGTGACAAAACGATGTTGCTTTTGTAGAATTTCACAAGGCAGAGTAAGTTTACTTATGGGCTTGTATGTGAAGAGATTACAACACGGGATGAAAGCAGCCATATTGCCACTACTGGCCAAAGGATTTTGCCAAATGGTGGAATTAGTGCTGATGGGCCTCCAACAACTTTAAGTGATACTGGTGTTGATCGTATGGTGTTCGCCCAGGCTAATATTACACGAGATAATACAAAGTTTGTAAATGGAGCTATAGTTGGTGAAAGAAATGTGTTTCAGGTAACTCATTTTTCCATTCTTGATTGTTTTTTCCCAGTGTACTGTGTTTTTGTCCCATTTCCTGATTCTTGAGATCAGCTGTGATTCATGCTTGTCAATGCACTTTCTGACAATACAGTTTCAAAAGTATTAGATATAGCGCCATCATTGATCTCCATATAATGATGAGTAATGATTGGCTTATCAACTGCAAACATTGCTGCCACCTACACTAGAAAATTCTTACTAAAGCATATACTTGGAAGAAAGCTCCTCCCAAGAAAAAAGGAACAAGGGGGGAAACATGTCCTTGTTTGGATATACTTATAATCTGTTTGCTCTTTTTGCGTTTGATGAACTGCTGTAGTGATGTACGAATATAGACAATTCAACTTGAGTAGGCTTCCTTTTTTTTTTTATTTGTTTTCCAATTTTATGTTTCTGTTGATTTAAGGGGCCCTTTATGTTTGGTGGTTAAGAAAATGCTTTGAACCCAACTTCAGCCAAGAAGGATATCTTATCCATCCACACAAGCCCACCCCCCCCCCCCCCCAACACACATTTTTACTAGCCCCCACTACTACAAACAGCCCAAAAATGGCAATGAATTAACGTACCATTGACCACCTCCATTTTCATTATTCACATACTCCACGATAACATGGGTTTGCTTGCTTTAGTTTTTTAATATTCATCTTTCAAGTTCCTAATCAACTATTTGGTGGTCCAATTTGACCATCATAACATAAGTTTGATAGTTTAGAGTCACAACAACAATAATGTCAAAGTCTTAATTTTAATAGTGTGGATCGCACCATAAACTAAAATAAATTAAATTGAAAATTTGTTGCTAATAAATAAAGTTCATACTTTATGTGACTTTATCTAATACTAGTATACCCTATTTCAATGACAATCTACATATTTATCCTCCTCCATTTATTCCTTTCTGTATGTTCAACTTTTCACTGTTATTCTTCGCTCATGCTATTCACATCATGTTTTGTCTACCTCTTTAGCTTCTAAGCTCTTCAATGCTCTAACGTTCCACTATGATCTTTTGCACGTGACCAAACCAACATGAACAAATTTCTCTCATTTCATCTTCATGATATGTGACTCAAAGATTCTTTCCAAGGTTTTACTTATAACTCTATCATTAAGAGTATGTCCACTTATCCATCTTAAGATATGCATCTAAACTACTCTCATTTTTGTACAATAACCACTTCTAAAATATTGTTGAATTGCACTGTGATGGAAATTTAACCTCTACCCTTAGTGCCACTGTTCCAGCTCGCTCTCCGTTGGTGTCACTCACACTTAATCCTATGCGTAACATTTTGATCAATATATTTTTGTTAAAATTAAGCTAAGGCACTTGAAACACTCACTTAGGATTTAAGAACTCTTTTACATCGATCTTTACAACATCTATTCTATGATCATTCATGCCAAACCTACATTTCAAATATTTAGTCTACCTTCGACCTTGTATAATACTTAAACCCTTAATGTTGGTAATTAAATTGGGTACTTACTTACAATTGGGAGTTAGTAACAAGTGTTTTGGGCCCTTACGTTACATAGTGAAGTTTTATAATAGATTGTGAGCTTATCGAATGTACGTAGATTGTGATTTAAAATTATCGGGTAATTGCCAATGTAAGTTGCTATCCAATTATATTAGCCATTATTATCATTTTTTTAAGTGAATTAGGTTCTAAAAGGTCTATTATAAGCTTTAGTTTACGTATATTTTCTAGAAAACAATTCATAAAATATGACGTGGCGTTTCTGCGATGTTGCAATCGTTTTCACTATCACAATGATATCTACAATTTCCTTATGGTTTAGACAATCACCCTTTTTTCATGAAGCTTCTACAATAGCCTCTAGATTTACCTATTGTTTCACCCTCTTATGGCTGTTGATTTTCCTTGTGAGATGAATGTTATGGTTTGCTTCCCCCCGACGTACATCAGGTTTCGGCCCATCATTAGATTCTTCCTTATATCCCCTTCTCAAGTACCTTAAGTACCTTGAATGCTTGAGATGTGTTTTCTTCATCCAATCCTTTTGTAAGATGCCAAGATTGGTGAATCGGGTTGCATCTACCGTCTAGGAGAGTGTAAAGAATCAAGTATTATGTATATACTGAAATTGGAATTAAAGAAGAGAAGTTGTTAGGTTTTCGATTATATTTCTGTGTAAGTATGAAAATAAAAGTATGAAAATAAAAGAAGATAGTATACCCCACTTCGAGAGGAGGCTCTCTCCCAGGTGAGCAAGCTCAATAACAAACTTTTTGATACCCAATACAATGCATGCATCAGGTATTTAAACAAAACAAGAAATAACAACCTGCTGACATCACTAACAATTTAATGACATCATAATACAGCCAAAATATTAATTAATTAATTCTTCAATTTTTAGCTGCTCTCTTCCTTGTATATGTGAATAGGACCGGCGGTTTATTGGGCTGGCCCAGTTGAGTCCTTGCAGAGAGTTACCATGGCTTTTGAGGCTAAGGGTTGAACAAGGCTAGGTTTAGGATTTGTAGATCCTTGATCCTTGAACAAGAGGTGTTGAGGAAAAATAGAGTTTCTTGGAGAGTTAGAACCATAAAGTTTTCATTTGTTCATAAGGGAGTTTGGAAGGTCTTTTGCAATTGGTTGAGCTAAATGGGAAAATCTGAGCTCCACTGATAAAAGGTTCCTTAAATAAGGGTGGTGGGAGTGAAGATGTATTCATTCATAAGGGAGTTTGGAAGGTCTTTTTTAAAGAAGTCGGCAATAGGACATGTTTGGTTGAAAATAGGAAAATTCTGTTAGAACAGAAAAGCCTAATGATTTTGGTGCAAGCGATTCTTGTTTGATTAGGAAAGTGAAAATGAATGGATGAATTTCAGGTAGAGGACTGAGATCAAATAAATTGAACTGTTTAGTTAGTTGGGTGGTGTTTTAATAAATGAATCAAGTTTATAAATGAATCGATAAATGAAGTTGACATAATGGAGGGAATAAAGGTTTATAAACTTATTGAGGTAGAGAATTGAGTACCAACAATAGGATTCCTTATTGTTTGACTTTTCATTAATTAGGGGGCAAGGTGGGGTCTTTTGTGATGGGAATATAAGGGTAGGATAATTTTGTGGTTTTATGAGGATGGGCGGCAAAAAGATTAGCATATAAAAGCATTGTTTTGATATGATATCTACTTAATATTGTTTCGTAAGGATATGGTTTAATTATTAAAAGATTAAATCACTGTTAAAGATTGAATTCTGGTCCTATGATTGGAATAGGCAAACAAGTTTTTGTATTTTGTTTTGAGTTGTGATTCACAAATGGTGTTGGAAAATTTTGGGAAGGAATTTTTATTATGATGAATGAATTTAAGGAGGAATGATTCATTAATTTTCTTATTGAGCTATCAGAAAAAGAAAAGATATAATTACTAAACAAATCTAGGCTTAAGAATAGGAATCAAATAGATTTCTTTATGGAGATGGAGATGGAGATGGTGATGGCGATAGCATGTGGAAGGTAAATTAATGAAGATGGCGTGTGGTTTAATGAAGGATAGAACGACACTCCTAGCTACCTACGCCAATAGAAAATCTAAGATTTTCTAAGTTCACATTTTAGAGCGGCTTATTTTCTAAATAAGCAAGGGTGATTCTCACTCACTCTCAATCCTAAAAGAGTTTATGATGCAACAAAGAGTTGAACAAAACAATTCTGAATTCTAATTAATCAATGCTTGTGTTTTGTTGGTAATGGATGCCTCCTTATGTAGAACATTAACTCATAAAAGGCTCTAGAATATTAGCTGAAAATAAAATACAATTTTAGCTGAAAGTAGGGGATCTGGTGTGTAAGATGAATCTCATCCATGACTACTGATAACTGATTTGCTGTTGTTCTTTGGAATCTAGCTCTTTTGGATTTGGATGAACTTGAATCTATCATGTGAATTTGGAATAATAAAATAAGGATTAAACTGATGTGGGCTTTATCAATTGGCTCTACTTGAGCCTTTGCTACAAAAAAATCCATCTGGCTAGGCTTGATCTGTTAGGCATTTGATTGTAGGCCTCATTTTACACGTCAACTAATGGACGTTTATTCCTTGCTCTGTCTCCTGGATACGAAGTCATTACCTTGCAGGCCTTCAGACTCTTTACAATTTAAAGTACAAGACTTAAAAGCTAGAAAATTTAATTCTAATAATTTCATTTTTCTAATTGAAGCACAAGCGCTCTATTTATAGAGCAAAAATGCGGCAACGGTCGCGATCGCGGTAACGGAACGCTGATGCGGCAACGAAACTGATGCGGTTGTCATATCACCTAAATATCGGTTGAAACCATAAGATATCACTTGATGCGGCCCAAAACGCGGTTTTCTTACACCTTTACAACACAGGAAAACCGATTCGTTTCGTTTGAAAACCTTTACAACGCGGCCGATGCGATACGGCTTTGTTTTTACTCTATGGCTCTATTTATTTAATAAATGAAAATAAATAGTGAAAATGTGAAACTGAAATAATATATTGTTTATAGACATAGTTTCATCTAGCGGCCTCATATTGCTTATGCTTTTTAGCCTTCATTATTGCAGTATTCTGAGTTCTGACATCTATCAATTTAGGACATGCTAATCTGTGTTTGAATTATATTTCATGTGGATTTGGGTTGATTTCTGTCTTCTAACTGCAGGTAGACCAAGGCCTCGGGATAGGCACTAAATTCCCATTTTTCAACCGTCATCAACTGACACTAACCAAGTTCCTCCAACTGATGCAAGTAGAAGAAGGCGCTGGAAAACCACCACCACCTGTTCTTGTCCTACATGGTCACTATGGTGGTTGTGTGGGAGACCTTCCAAGTTATGAGGCTTTCACCCTTGGGGGACCCTATTCTGTTAGGGGTTACAACATGGGGGAACTTGGTGCAGCTAGAAACATTCTTGAGGTAAGAGTTTCCAGTTTTTTAATATCTTTGTGGTTCTAGCTGTGCGCCGAATTCAGTAGACATGATATGGTGAAACCGGTGACCTTTTGGAGGAAATTGGGACAAAATAGCGCTGCCTTTTATTTGCGAAAATTTATTTGGTGGGCTGTTGAGGGGAATAGATTAAATTTCTTTCTAAATTTTTTATAAAAAATTAGGCGTTTGTACTTAATAAATCTATTAGCAATGAATCCAAAATGTCGATTTCCAGTTATGAGAAAGTGACGCATCTTGCTCCAGTCATTGATCCGTTTGAGTGCGTTTTTATTGTAGCTTGCGGCTGAGTTACGGATACCTGTCAAAACTACACATGTGTATGCTTTTGCTGAACATGGAAACGATCTTGGAAGCTCTAAAGACGTCAAGGGTAATCCAACTGAAGTTTACCGGAGAATGGGCAAGGGTTCGTCTTATGGAGTTGGTGTCAAGCTAGGTCTTGTTCGAGCTGAGTATGCTGTCGATCATAATTCTGGTATTGGCTCATTATTTTTCCGGTTTGGGGAGAGGTTTTGAGCTTGATGGCATTTTTTTTTGAATTTATTTAGCTTTTTGATAGATTGATGTAGAACGGAATTTCTGAGGATTGTGAGTGGCGGATTTTTAGCTTTAGTATGACCCATTGTCTTCTAAGGGAGCTATGAGATTTCAGATATGAGAACGGATTTTTTTTTTAGTCAATAGAGCGTTCAATTGAAGTTGTCAATACTTCCCTCTAAATTTGATGTTTGATGTCGAAGTCAAATCATAAGCTTTATGGTCAAATTATTTGGTCTTTCCATTTCGGATTCGGAAACTTTTTTTTTTTTTTTTTTTTTTTTTTGTTTTTTGTCATGTTTAAATGGGTTTAAAACATACTTGACGATATAATATTTATGCGAACCTTTGATATGACTTTAAAATGGATTTAAATTTAAGTAAAAATTAATGTGGACACACTTAATCCAACTTGATGATCTAAATAAACATGTTGCTCACCAACTCTTGTTTATTTTAATTAAATGTTTAAATAAAATAAATATGGACACCTCTAATCTCTCATGTAGCTAAATGGTGTTGATGCTTCATCTGTGTGCTTTTAAATTTACTAAAGGTTAAAACTTTTTATTTGATAACCCTATCATAATTTCGAAGTTTCAATTCCGCTATATAAGGGCAGCTATAAAAATTTTATTATTTTTCATTTAAGGTAGATTAGAAATTTCCTATTAATAAAGGGGAGATAGAATCAATCTCTTTAAATCTTTATTACAAAGTTGGTAAAGAAAGTCATCAACTACTATGTTAAATAATATTTTCTCAATGATCTTTTATTTAAGTTCATCCCACTATTCATAACATTTTTCTTTCTACAAGTTTATTTTTCAACTTATTCTTATAAACAAAAGGTATAACATTTTCTCTCTAATTTATTCTCTTTCTCTTAATATTTTTTCTCTCCATTTATTTGTTATTTACATTTATTTTATTTAAGTATTTCTATTAAAACTAATTGTTTAGTTGGATAATTTTACTTTAAGATTTCAATAATAATTAAGAGAAATTCATTACATTCAAAATAAAAGTAATTACATAGAAAGAAAATAAAGATACAAATTAAAATACTAAAATTTTAGAAAGTACATTAATTACAACTCTTTTCAACATTTTGCTATTTTTAACCAAATTAGTTTTTAAGAGTAAACGTGTTTCTCGATCTTCAACAATATCTTTATTTTTCAGGTATCAGTCGATATCAATAATTTCATTTGTATAGTATTCAAACTTATTATCATCATTTAGTCTACTTATACCATGTGATCTACCTTATTAGTAATTTTCCTTGAATTTACTACCATCGGCATAGTGTATATACATATCTCTTTCATCTTCCACTATCACGTTATGTATAATGGTACAAGAAGTTATTACATCAGAAAGTTGTTCTTCATCCCATACAAGTGAAGGTTTCTAATTATTGCGAATCAAGCTTGCAATACCCCAGCTCCACATCATTCCTTGATGCTTCTTGATCTTGGAAGTGATTATATATATATATATATATATATATATATATATATATATATATATATATATATATATATATATATATATATATATATATATATATATATATATATATATATATATATATATATATATATATATATATATAATAATAATAATAATAATAGTAAATATTAAAGGTGTTCATTCGAGTTATCGGATCGATTTCAAATGGGTGTCATTCGGTTCGAGGGTATTTCAGATCAGTTACTTTTCAAATACATGCCGCAGTGGGTCATACTGGGGTAAGATTGGTTAGTCACAGTTTTGTTGAAGATCTGTTAATTTGAGTTATCGAGTTTGCACTGATTCGATGTAGGTTGAAGTTGGAGTTGAATGTCAATCGGTCATGGGTTGTCATCAGTTAATAATTAGTTTGGTTTACCGGTTACAGATCAAGTTCAGACATCATTTTCGAGTAGAATTTGATTACGACTTATTATCATTAAGTCAAATTAAATTGCTAGTCGTTTTTAAATTAATGATTAGATTTTCTTGCTTGAGGGAAAATAGTTCTCAATTAGTGATTATTAATGTATTATTTTTACTTATTAGAGTGTAAATTAAAATTTAAGTTTTATTATTTTTCATCCAATTCAGCCTTTATCATTACGAAAATGTAGACGTAAGTCGGTTGAGTGCATATCATGTCAACATCAGTTTGTTCCAACATCATATAATAAGACAAAAAACAATGAGTTACATACATGTATGGCAGAGGAAGAGAAGGGTGTTACTAAATATAGCTACCCCTTTTTATTTTATCGCCACCCCTCTAAAAATTATGTATTTGCCTCTGAAATTTAAAAAATTATAAAATTGCCACTGCACTTAAAACTTAATTAATAAATATAAATCACACTTAGTAACACTATTAACAATTTAATGCGGAAGATTTGTCTATATATATCGAATTCTGAGATGCGTATGAAGTACGAATTCAAACACGGTACTATTTCTCTAAAAACACTTAAAGAAGTTGTCAACCGTAATTGGTTAAATATGGCTAACGAAAGCGACTATGAATCGGATGCGATACTTAAATTTTTCGATTTGAATCGTTGGAAATTAAAAAAAAAAAATTAAATCGCACAAAACTGGGCGATTGAACCATGGTTCAGTTGCACAAAACTGGGTGATTGAACCATGGTCCAATCGTCCAGTTTTATGCGATTCAACCATGGTTACATCGCCCATTTTTATGCGATTTCTTATATATATATATATATATATATATATATATATATATATATATATATATTTTAATTTACGTAATTTTTTTTAATTATTATTATTATTGTTATTGTTTTAGTTATCGTAATTTATTTATTATTATTATTATTATTATTATTATTATTATTATTGTAGTTGTTGTTGTCATTATTATTATTATTATTGTTGATATTTTTTTAAATTTTTTTTCATTTTTTTATTTACGTAATTATTATTATTATTATTATTATTATTATTATTATTATTATTATTATTATTATTATTATTATTATTGTTGTTGTTGTTGTTGTTGTTGTCACTATTAATTTTAGTTTTCGTTATTTATTATTATTATTATTATTATTATTATTATTATTATTATTATTATTATTATTATTATTATTATTATTATTATTATTATTATTATTATTGGACCTTTTGAGTTTTGATGATGACTACACTTTATTTAAACAAATATATTTTTTTTAGAGATTGTGTGCAGGTCGATATCCGATTGTAATTGTGATCGTTGATAGTACCTATGGCTTAGTTCATGGAAAAGTACGTGTCAAAAGGATTCAAGAGATGTTAGAAGAGTATATCACTTGGGATGTAAAATGGAGACAAGAAGTCTACTGTTCCCAGGTTGGATGTTCTAGCAAAACTGGATTTTGGAGACAGCGCACTGTTCCCGAACTTAAGTCAGCCAACGTTAACTAATAAATTCTGATTTTTGTTATTTTTAGTTAATGTACTGAAATTAATTTGTTGCATTTATTTATTATAGTTAATTGACAAAAAGTTTTCTAAAAATTACTTTACGTATGAGTCTTTAAATAAAGATCCTTTATTTTAGGATCTATATTTAGTAAATATTGGATTTGCTAAATATAGGAATAGCTGTTGTTGAAAAAGTCTTTGCTATTATTTTTAACCGGTCTTTATCTTAGAAAATAGGTTATCATTCCTATAATTAGTTAGCATGTAACCATTCCTATTAAGTATAACCGTTTTTATAAATAGCATAAAAGTTCCAGCAGTTATTACTGGAACAGGAACTGCTGTTTGTGAAACTGCTGCTTACGGAAACAAAACCTTTATTAGGGAATAGCGGTTATTGTTGTTTTAAACATATGCTTGATTTATTCAAGTCTTGTGGAAATAACCGTGTGGTAGTTTAATCCACATTATTCCCATGATTATTTTGGATAAGGAATAATGGATTGGAATATTTCTTTTTATTAGGGATTTTAGCTCTATAAATAGTGGACTCGGTTATTCTTCAATACTTGCCTTAGTATGAGCCATTAAATCATACGTAATTTTGGGAGAATTTTTACAAGAAAGTTTTGTTTTAAAAATGCCAATTAATTTATAATATTTTCTTGTGCAACTTATTGATTTTATTTTTAGAGAATTTTTATCCTTTTGTAAGGGTTTTTGAGAGAATCTTTGTAACTAGACTTGGGTGAGTCTAGGGGGAATTAGAAAGCTTCTAGTGAAGCTAGAGAAGAGAATAGCATTGAGTAAAGCTAAGGACATAGCTTTTAGTGAAGCTGGTGTGGAGTTTAGCTTTTAGTGAAGTTAAGTTTGTTACTTTGAGTGAAGCAATTGGAGAGAGAAGTTGGTCTAGTTGATGCGCTTCGAGTGAAGTAAGATTGTTAATGTAATTGTAACGAGTTGCCTTAAACATAGTGGAGAATTTAGAAATCCCGAGGGGTCGTGGTTTTTCCTTCTATTTAGCCCTTGAAGGTTTTCACGTAAAAATCGTTTGTCTCTTTTAATTATTTCGCTCTAAGTTTAAGCTTTATTTATTTTATTCAATTCCGCAAAAACAGGGCAAAAACGCTTAAACTAGTAACAACAAAAATTCACCCCCCCTCTTGTTCCTAAAACCGTTCCTAATTGAGTCTACAATTGGTATCAGATCCCTGTTCCCAGTAGATCAGAAAACCCTGAGGGCAGAATCCTGGTGTTCCCAAAAATGTCAATTATGAACGAGCGAATGAAAGAAGGGTATTCTACTCAAAGACCGCTCATGTTTGATGGAAAATTCTATACATACTGGAAAAATAGGATGGAGATCTTCATCAAAGCGGAAAATTATCAAGTTTGGAGAGTCATCAAAATTGGAGACTTTGAGGTAATCACTACTAACTCCAATCATGAAATTGTTCCCAAACCTATAACCGAATTTGAAAAAGAAGATTTTTAGAAGATGGAAATTAATGTCCTTGCCATAAAGCAGGTATGTTCTTCTAACTCATTTTCTGTCCATCCATCCAAATTGAGTAAAAATAAAACTAATAGAGTTGCTAAAGGAGACACAAATTAAACTTGAAAATTGTAATGATAAGTGTCTCCAATTGAAAAAGGACCTCAAAGTAAGTAAAGACCATGCCTCCTATATAAACACCTTTAAATCCAATGTCCAAAACAGATTTTTCAATTTGTTGGACCAAAATATTCTAAAGGAAAATATGGAGAGAATTAAAAAGAAAAAGGTTATTCTTAATATTAAGTTATCTCAATACAAATTGTTAGGCTTGAATATGGAATTAAATGACGCATCTATTAAGAACCTGTGTACAGATTTTCAAAATCTGGACAATAGCTTCGAATTCAAACGCTTCAACAGTGATAAAATAGAGCTTGAATTAAATTCAAGAGAAAAAAGGGAAAATCAAAAGTGTTCCCAAATGGATTCAAGAAGCTAAAAGTAAAAATTCAAAACGCCTAGATCACTTTAAGAATAACAAGAAGAAAAAGGCTGACGTTGATCTCCCTAGAGACAGAATCTGTTCCTTCTGTGGAGAAACTGGCCATCTGAAGGACCAGTGCACCAAAAGGGAACAGTACACTGTCTCCAACAGAAATTATGTCGATAACATTCTGATTAAGAAAAACGATTCTTGTAAAATCGACAAGGCTCGTGGTAAAAGGATACAATCAACAAGAAGGTATTGATTATACCGAGACATTTGCTCCGGTAGCGAGGTTAGAGGCTATAAGAATCTTAATTTCTTTAGCTGCATTTATGAACTTTAAATTATATCAAATGGATGTGAAATGTGTTTTCATAAATGGTTTTCTTGATGAAGAAGTTTTTGTTGAACAACCTCCAGGCTTTGAAAATACCTCTTGTCTTGATCATGTCTACAAGCTTGATAAAGCTCTTTATGGCTTGAAACAAGCTCTTAGGCAATGGTATGAAAGACTATCAAAGTTTTTGATCCAAAATGATTTTGTAAGAGGCAAAATTGACAAAACCTTATTCTTTAAGAATAGAGGTTCAGATATTTTAGCTGTTCAAATATATGTTGATGATATTATTTTTGGAGCCACCAATGAACTGTTGTGTAAAGAATTTGCTAACCTAATGAGTAATGAATTTGAAATGAGTATGATGGGAGAACTAAACTTCTTCCTTGGGTTACAAATTAAACAAACAGCTAATGGTATCTTTATTCAACAACAAAAATATGTATAAGAACTTCTCAAGAAATATGGCTTGAATAATGCTAAAACCAACAATACACCTATGGCTACAAATGTTAGATTAGATGAAGACCCAAATGGAACAAATATTGATCAAACTATGTATAGAGGCATGAATGGCTCTTTATTATATCACTGCTAGTAGACTCGATATTGCTTTTAGTGTTGGTTTATGTGCTAGATTTCAATCCAATCCTAAAGAATCACATCTCACTGCAGTTAAACGAATTTTAAAATATCTGAAAGGAACAGATGACTTGTCCTTATTTTACCCTAAAAGTGATGTCTATGATTTGAAAGGTTTTAGTGATGCAGATTATGCAGGTGATCTAGTTAATGAAAAAAGTACATCAGGTATGGTACAATTTCTTGGCTCATGTTTAGTTTCATGGAGTTCCAAGAAACAAAACACTGTTGCATTATCTACTGCCGAAGCTGAATACGTAGCAGTAGTAGCTTGCTGTTCCCAAATGCTTTGGATAAAACAGCAGCTAAGAGATTTTGGTATTAAGTTTGAATGTGTTGCTATTTATTGTGATAATACTAGTGCCATATGCATATCTAAAGATTCAGTGCATCATTCACGAGTAAAACACATCCACATTAGGCATCATTTTCTTAAGGATAATGTTGAAAATAAAAATATTATTTTAAAGCATGTAAACACCAACGAGCAAATAGCAGATATCATGACTAAACCACTTCCAAGGGAACAACATGAGAAAATGAGATTGGAACTTGGCATGATCAAGCTGCATTGAAGTGAGTGACATATGTGATCCTTAAAGACAGATGAAAATTGAAAAGGCACTGGTGGAAAAAACCTCGTTTGCTGCGGTTTTTTTGCCATTATTTGCTGCGGTTTTGGCCCCCAGCAATAGTGATAGCAGCAAATGTCCTACTTTAAATGCTGCGGTTCAAAACCGCAGCAAATAAGGGCATTATTTGCTGCGGTCATGGGCAAGAACCGCAGCAAATAAGGAGGGTTATTTGCTGCGGTCATGGGCAACAACCGCAGCAAAATAAGGAGGGTAATTTGCTGCGGTCATGGGCAAGAACCGCAGCAAATACCTCTCTTTTTTTTTTCTTTTTCCGTTTTATCCTTAAAATAATGCAATAATAATACAATGTAATAACAGTGATTAATCCAATGATAATGACAGATAATCAACATTAATCTCTTTGTAATAATAAACTCTCGCTCGTATATATAATATAATATTATGTACGTACATATATATATATATATATATATATATATATATATATATATATATATATATATCTATATATATATATATATATATATATATATATATATATATATATATATATATATATATATATATATATATATATATATACATTAAGTATAAAAAATAATCTATACTAATTACAATTTATCAAGGACAAATATTAGCAAGATACACGTCAATCTTGTCTTTTAATTCACGCATCTCTTCACTTCTCAATGGGCATGTTTCCCTCGGAATGTCGTTTAAAACCTATATATAATATAATAAAAGATTAATATAGAAACATTAGATTTTATCAATAATATATTTAATTAAGAACGTAACAAATACTTACGGCATCTATATTTGTGACTCCAAAAGTCCTTCACGGAATTTATGATATCGTCCATATACTTCAGCGCGTAGTAGCCGCAGTCAACAGAAGAAGAAGGTTTTGAAAGCACTAAGAGAAAATAGATGTTAGTGTCAAAAACGGTTAAACATGCATAAAATCGCAATTTAACACGTAAATTCTAGAATATGACTATGATTTTCAAATCAAACAACTTCTACACAATAATATATACCAAATAGTGTTGTGTGCCAAGTTTCGTACAAAACAAACAAAGTTTGAGCTACTTTACGCGCGAAATTGACAAAAACGCTTAAAAACCCTTAAAATCGCAACTTAACTTCTAATTTCTAGCATATGAATATTATTTTCAATTCTAACCATTTCAACACAATAATATATGCCAAATAGTGTTGTGTGCCAGGTTTCGTGCATAACAAACCATGTTTGACCTACTTTACGCGCGAAATTGACAAAAACGCTTAAAAACCCTTAAAATCGCAACATAACTTCTAATTTCTAGCATATGACTATTAATTTCAATTCTAACCATTTCAACACAATAATATATGCCAAATAGTGTTGTGTGCCAAGTTTCGTTCATAACAAACCATGTTTGACCTACTTACGCGCGAAATTGACAAAAACGCTTAAAAACCCTTAAAATCGCAACTTAACTTCTAATTTCTAGCATATGGATATTATTTTCAATTCTAAAAATTTCAAGACAATAATATATGCCAAATAGTGTTGTGTGCCAAGTTTCGTGCAAAACAAACAAAGTTTGAGCTACTTTACGCGCGAAATTGACAAAAACGCTTAAAAACCCTTAAAATCGCAACTTAACTTCTAATTTCTAGCATATGACTATTATTTTGAATTCTAACCATTTCAACACAATAATATATGCCAAATAGTGTTGTGTGCCATGTTTCGTGCATAACAAACCATGTTTGACCTACTTTACGCGCGAAATTGACAAAAACGCTTAAAAACCCTTAAAATCGCAACATAACTTCTAATTTCTAGCATATGAATATTAATTTCAATTATCACCATTTCAACACAATAATATATGCCAAATAGTGTTGTGTGCCAAGTTTCGTGCATAACAAACCACGTTTGACTTACTTTACGCGCGAAATTGACAAAAACGCTTAAAAACCTTTAAAATCGCAACTTAACTTCTAATTTCTAGAATATGACTATTATTATGAATTCTAACCATTTCAACACAATAATGTATGCCAAATAGTGTTGTGTTCCATGTTTCGTGCATAACAAACCATGTTTGACCTACTTTACGCGCGAAATTGACACAGCAGCAAACTAGTGACTAGACCACCTTGCACGACACGTGGAGACCAAACCTATGCATCCAGGACCTAGGCTAAAGTGGAAATGGAATCTTGGTACTTGGATCTAGCTATCAAGGTCCTAAAACCATTCTAACAATCCCCGTGGACTCCTAGAAGCTGAGCTGAAGGAGGGCTGCTCGACAGTTTGCTAAATCAGAATTTTGTATAAGTGTTTGTGGTTGTTTCGTGTTCTTTTCATGATCATTTGTAGTTTTTGACTGTGTCATTAATCAAAGCTTACGCACAACATTAATCCTTGCATAACCAAGGCCTTAATCAGCCCCGGTTTCGCATCAAAACCAAGTTTGATTACTTTACGCGCGAAATTGAAAAAATGCTTAAAAACCCATAAAATCGCAACTTAACTTCTAATTTCTAGCATATGGCTATTATTTTCAATTCTAACCATTTCAACACAATAATATATGCCAAATAGTGTTGTGCGCCAAGTTTCGTGCAAAACAAACAAAGTTTGAGCTACTTTACGCGCGAAATTGACAAAAACGCTTTAAAACCCTTAAAATCGCAACTTAACTTCTAATTTCTAGCATATGACTATTATTTTCAATTCTAACCATTTAAACACAATAATATATGCCAAATAGTGTTGTGCGCCAAGTTTCGTGCATAACAAACCATGTTTGACCTACTTTACGCGCGAAATTGACAAAAACGCTTAAAAACCCTTAAAATCGCAACATAACACCTAATTTCTAGCATATGACTATTATTTTCAATTTTAACCATTTCAACACAATAATATATGCCAAATAGTGTTGTGTGCCAAGTTTCGTGCATAACAAACCAAGTTTGACCTACTTTACGTGCGAAATTGACAAAAACGCTTAAAAATCCTTAAAATCGCAACTTAACACCTAATTTCTAGCATATGACTATTATTTACAATTCTAACCATTTCAACACAATAATATATGCCAAATAGTCTTGTGTGCGAAGTTTCGTGCATAACAAACCAATTTTGACCTACTTTACGCGCGAAATTGACAAAAACGCTTAAAAACGTATAAAATCGAATTTGTGTACCTTTCTTGCTATCCATTTTGGAAATGTGGCTCTGGACGTAGATCCCGTTTGTCCACGCACTCTTTTCATTGCGCTGAAACGCATGGGAAAAGTAATACTATTTATATATATATATAACACTTAATTAAATCAAATTGGTAAAATAATTAATATTACGTACGCATTCAACAACGCTTTGAATCTTGTGTTGCGAGGTGGGCTTTGAGGTTTTTGTAATGAGTCGAAGACGTGCACAGTGTTCGTTAAAGGACAAATGATCAAAAGTATCCAATGCAAACTACAAACACAAATTTAAAATCAACATATTAGAGATTAGGTGACTTTAAAAATCAAAAGATAAGTTCAATTTCAATAATAAAACTTATGCTTCCCAATATGGAGCTAGAATGAATGTGCGTTTAGATGCAAGGGAATTAGTCAAAGCAGTCTCAATGTATGCTCTGACCTGATCTGGATCATTTCTACATTTACTACCCAAAATCGACTCCGGATAAAACCATCCAATTTTTATTGGAGGTTCGCAAGAATTTAGCTCCTCGTAAGCCGCACTAAACTCACAAATAAGAGAATTTTGTTAGTAATTCGGTCATTAAAACAATTAAACAACAATGCCTAACTTGTAAGATAATGAACATCACCTCATGTAGACATGGAAAAGAGCTACGTTCAGCATCTCTCCTCTCAAAAATTGCCCGATTTAACTAGGACCAATAATTACAAACGGGCTCTCAAAAAAGCAGTATTGCTCCTTCAGCAGGGTCAAAATGATTGGGTCCTCCTCACTTATGCGAGATGCACAATAATGCAGCCATTTGCAATCTTGAGAGAGATCTTTTAGCTCCTCATCAGTCAAAATTGGAGTGCTTGGCATCGACTTTGACCCAGTCGACACCTTTGCTGAGGAACCGACCTCTCTCCAAGATCTCTTTGGACTCTTTTGCTATTTCAATTTATACAATTAAATTAGTGTGAGCATGCAATTAAAAAAATAAAAATAAATAAGGTACAAATGATTCTTACCATGTTAGTGAATCGGACCCAAGCATATGGCCATGGGACGAAACTACCTAGGGCGTCTGATAGTTTCTCAAGGCTCCATGCTGGCATTGGAATTGGGAGTGAGAAATCTTCAAACCCCTTTACAATAGTCTCCACGGCCACACTGATGTGGCCACTTGTAACAGGCATTGAATGCACTGTTTGGTCCTCTATATTTGGCTGGGTCACACCATATGCAACCTTAGTTAAGTCGCCATCACTAGCAACACCTAACTGAGGCAGCAAAAGAGAACAAGGAGTCGCCTCCTGAAAATTGTGTCGTTTAGTATAATAAGCATCATAATAAAATATTAATTACGCGTTGAAATTTAAATTAATAAGTGCTTATATATTTAAAAACTATGTACCTGTAGCACTGGCTCCGGAGTTGGCTCCGGATTTTGAGCAACGAAGTTTATGTTCTCCGGTGTGGTGTTTTCCCCTTCAGGGGTATTAATAATGAGCAGGGGTGCTACGGGGGTAATGGGCTCGGGTGTTGGCTCGACCAAAGCGTTAGGATCCCCATGTTGACTTCCCTGATCCTCGACAATCAGGTTTGCCAAGTCCACAATGGGTGCTCCCATCTTCTGCAACACGGCGGCCAGCTTGGCGAGAACGTCCTTCATAATCTCCGCTCGGAGGGTTGCTGCTTCTTCCCGCAGTGCCGTTCGGGACTGAGTAGCAACACACTCTTTGCCGAATGCCTTCTGTAACCCCACGCGGACGCCTCCTTTTCCGACTACCCGCCCACTGTGGTCTTTCCCTAAGACCATATGCAATGCGTCAACATTGCCTCTTGGGGTGAACTCCCCCGTAGCTTCTTTTTCCTTCCAGCCCATCTGTTCAAATAAAAAGTGACATATATAGTAATTAGTATAAGTACATCAAAGCCAAAGAATACAAAACAAATGAAGAATATACTTAATAATTTCAAAACTCACCACAGCATCAGCAACCTTCTTCGTTCCCGGATCATTAATGGTAAATTTACCACTTGCATCTCGGGAATGAAGCCCGCAATACGAATCACGCACCCGATCTCCAGCAAGAGTATTCACGGATGCGGAGGTAGTCGTAGATGAGGGCGTGGATGAACTTTGATTGGGGTATAAACCCGCATCCACCCACTCTTTTCGGACCTCATCGTACGTTTTCTGGCCTAAGCGATGGTAAAACTTCCTTTTGCTTGCAGAATCAGAAGCTTTACCACGCTTTTCCTAATTAATCAATAGAAATCGAATGTCATGTATTAGTTTAATGACTGAATCAAAAGAAGTAAATTCAAATTGGTAAACTATAATATAATATGAAATACTTAAAACTTCTATGGGAGTTGTTCTTTTGGCAACAAAGGCCTCCCAATCCCTCTTCGATATGTGACCCCATATTTCGTAGGGCATCTTCGAAGGTGCTTGCTCTCCACCTTCGTTTCCTGTTTTGACCTTTTTGGTCGTACGGGCCCGGCTCTTCGTAATCCAGCCAGTTACTAGCTTGGATTTGAAATCTCTGAATCTTTCAGCAACAACTGAAAGAAACACATTCTTCTTGTCCTCATCGCTCTCGATGTGGAAAAGATTCTACAAAAAAAATTTATATTTATTATTATCAATCAAATTAATTTTAAAATGAAAATAAATGGGTAAAAATAGTAAAGTTGCTTACCACAGTATCATGCCATAGAGAGTTCTTCAAACCCTCTGGAACCTCGTTCCATGCGTGCAATATGGAAAGCTTGCGGATACATAGACCCACTTGTTTTCCATATTGCCTACGCCATTTTCCGTAGGGTTGACCCAATGCATTGTATTCCAAATGCATGGGTTCTGTGACTTTGAGGTTTTTTGTAGGACCTCGCCCTTTTCTTTTCTTACTGGTAGTGGTGAGAGCATCCATTGGTGGGGCGTCTTCAGTTTCAAAATCATTGTCAATCGGTGGAGCGTCTTCAGCCATACGCTCGTATCTCACAATTTGGTCTTCTTCGCTGTCATTACTACGATACTCATTATCCGAGGTCTCACTCTCGGGGACAATTTCGTCTCTGAATAAATGCATTGTATATCAGTACCTGAAAGAGTATGAATAGAAATATATTAGAACATAAGCTAAGTAATATTAAGAATATGACAAACAATTCTAATACGTTCAACACAATAATATATAACAAATAGTGTTATGTGCAATGTTTCATGCATAACAAACCAAGTGCCAAAAAAACTTTAAAAAGCTTTAAATTCATACCTTGTGAATCACTTAATTCAAATGTATTCCTTCCGTCTGATCTACACGCATATAACCAACATCTACATCATCTACATCATCTTGATCCACTGATTTTGGATAGAAAAAGGGAGGGGAGTCTTCAAAAGCATCATATTCTTCCTCATCCTCAACATCACCTATACCTAGGATACTTCTTTTTCCCGGTACAACAATAGAACATTTTTTATCAGACGGGTCGACAATGTAGAATACTTGCTTGGCTTGTGTAGCTAGTATGAATGGCTCCTCACTATCACGCAAACGAGCTAAGTCTACAAGAGTAAATCCACAAGGGTCGTCATTTTTAATGAATCGTCGATTATTATCTACCCACTTAAATTTGAAAAGACCAATATTGAAAGTAGAGTAGTCAAGCTCCCGTATTTCATGTACCCGCCCGTAGTATACCAATTTAGCATCAGCCGGCGCTTGATCCTTCGCACTCGCGTAAAATGTAGATGACGCCAAAATAAAAACCCCACTATTCTGTAGATACGATGACTTCTTGTCTTGACCCTCAGTCCAAAATGTGAAGCCATTGACATCGTAACCCTCATATTTGTTGACATCATCACGAGGACCAAAAGCTAACCACTTAACAATTTCGGATACACCCTTGAGTTCTTCGCATATTACTCGTTTATGAAACCAATTAATAAACGTCTTGTTATGCAACTACATCAATGCCCTATCCCCTTTAGAAGGATGTTTTGCGCGCAATATATCAAAATGCTCACTCAAAAAAGGATGAACTTCCGGAATATGATGCAACACATACAAGTGTGCTTGTAGAAGGCTTTCTCGAGGAGGTGTGAACGATTTGGAGCCAATTGTTCCTTTTCCCTCAAGCCTTCCTTCATGTCTAGAGGTGGGAAGTCCAATAGGCTTTGCCATGGCCAAATACTCGGCTATAAAGTTACTAATCTCATCGCTCAAAGTGCCTTGAATCATACTCCCCTCGGGTTGTGCTGGATTCCTCATCTTGTTTTGTAAAACAACCATGTGTCTTTCAAAAGGATAACACCACCTTAAAAAAACTGGACCCAAAAGCTTGATCTCACGAACAAGATGGACAATAAGATGATCCATTATGTCAAAGAAAGAAGGTGGAAAATACATCTCAAACTTGCATAAAGTTACAATCACGTCGAGTTGAAGTGCATCAAGTTTAAAGGGATCAAGAACTTTACTACAAATTGTGTTGAAGAACGAACATAGCTCGGTAATAGCATATCTCACATGTTTTGGCAGTATTCCACGGATTGCAATTGGTAAGAACACTTGCATCATTACATGGCAATCGTGAGATTTCATGCTTCCCAACTTCAGCTCACCATTTAGGCTCACAAATCTCTTTATGTTGGATGAGTACCCAGACGGAACCTTAATGCCATACAAACACTCACAAAATGTCCGCTTCTCTGCTTTGGACAATGTGTAGCAAGCTGGAGGCAAATAAACTTTGTCATTACTCATCTTCTTCTTACTGCCACCAACTTCATCAGCTCTATTTCTTTTCTTACTCACCTTAACATGTGCCCACAACTCCGGACGAAGACCCTTACATTCAAACCAATCTCGCACGGCCCTAACCTCTTTTGTCTTACCCGGAATGTTCATGAGAGTCCCGAGTATGGCATCGCATACATTTTTCTCTATATGCATAACGTCAAGACAATGCCTAACCTGTAGATCTCTCCAATATGGAAGCTTCCAAAAGATTGATTCTTTTTTCCATAATCGGTCTTCACCCCCTTGCACTTGCCCCGTTTTACCAAATACAGTCTCAACTCCCTTAACCTGTTCATAAACCTCATAACCGGTCAACGGTCGACGAGCTACACGGTCCTCAACCTCCCCGTTGAACAACTTCTTCTTCTTACGATATTAGTGGTCTCGTGGGAGGAACTTTCGATGGTGCATGAATACGTGTTTGCACTTAGGAATCCACGTGGATTCCATGTCATCGATACATATTGGGCATGCTTTCTTCCCTTTGTTTTTATACCCCGATAAGTTGCCATATGCCGGAAAATCATTAACGGTGCATAAAAGCATTGCACGCAAGGTGAACTCCTCATTAGCATATGCATCAAACACTGAAACACCTTCATCCCACATTTTTCTCAAATCCTCAACGAGAGGTGCAAGATACACATCTATGTCATTGCCAGGTTGTTTAGGACCCGAGATAAGAAGCGAAAGCATTATGTACTTACGCTTCATACACAACCAAGGTGGCAAATTATAGATCACTAAAAGTACCGGCCAAGTACTATGTTGAGAACTAAGATTGCCGAATGGGTTCATTCCATCCGTACACAGTCCGAGCCTTAAATTACGAACCTCATCCCCAAAAGTCTTATGCAACCTATCAATACTCTTCCACTCTGGAGAATCAGCTGGATATGTGAGCAAGTGACCTTTCTTCACCCTATCTGCATGCCACCTCAAATTTAACGCATCTTTCTTTATAGAAAACAAGCGCTTGAATCTAGGTATTATAGGAAGATACCACAATACCTTAGCCGGTGGCCCTTTAGCATCCCGAGCCCTTTACGCTTGTAGCGCGATAACCCACACCTAGGACACTCTTCTAAGTTCTCGTTTTCATTCCGATACAACACACAATCATTCGGACACGCATGAATCTTCTGGTACTCTAAGCCGAAAGGACACATGAGCTTTTTGGCATAATATGTCGACTTTGGAAGTTCATTTCCCTCAGGAAGCATCTCACCTAACGCTTCTAATAACATTGTGAAACTAGCGTCACTCCAATTGAACTTTGACTTAATGTTTAAAATTGTCAACACTGCTGTTAGTTTGGTGAACTTTGTACATCCAGGGTACAAAGGCTTTTGAGAAGCCTCTGTCAACAAGTCAAAAACACGAGGACATTTTCCTAACTCATCCTCGACTCCCTCCATCATCTCATCAACACGATCCACATCCTCATCGACATTCTCTTCATCTGTCTCATACCCATCAACATGATCTACTACATCCTCATTGACATCGGCCACATTATTGACGTCCTCAACAACACTTTTCTCTTTGTAAACTCCCTTCTCACCATGCCAAACCCAAACATGATATTGAGACCTAAACCCACGTCGAAGTATGTGCTCCTTAAGGATACCAACACTATCTACCTTTGATACATTGCCACAAGTGACACATGGGCAATAAAAACCAACTCCCCCCATCCTAACTTGATGTTCAACCGCAATACTACAAAATTCTAATACGCCATCAATAAATTCCGACGATTTAATGCTTCCATACATCCAAGAAGGATCTTTTGTCATCCTAATTAGTGTGATTAATTGATTCAAAACAAAATTAATACACAACTTTTAAACATATATACTTAACGAACTCTAACTAACCACAAAATTAAGTAATAATCATTCATTTAACACTAATTAATCCAAATAATAACACAATGTTCATTTAACACTATCCAAATGATGTTTATTATAGTAACCATAATTAATAATATTCATATAAAAACAATAAAAATTAATAATTAATAATTGTTTTAAGATTGTTAATGATGACTTCAATACTATAAAAAGTGATCATTTTAAACTTGTAGGTGATTACTTTATAACTATAATTGGTCACTTTAGAATTGCTACAAATTATTTGAAGGTACTTAAACTCTTTGATTATAAATAATCTTTCTAAAAATTTTAAAAAAAATAAAATTTAAAGTTATAATAATTGACTTTAATATACATCAAATTAACCTAATAGTGATCTTATTTGAAAATTTATGATACTACAAACTAGACGTAGAGTACAAACAAGCATAAGTCCAATTCACCCTTAAAATCCGGTCTAGTAGCTTACCAAGAAGGACTGATTTATAGATTATGCATCATGCATTATTTTTCCAGTTAAGGGAATGATTTAAAAAAAAAAGCGTTGTTGAAAGAATTTTACAAATAAAATTGATTTATATGAATGTGAATTATAGAATGTGATTAGATCATTTGCATATTATTTCTAGTGAATTATATAATTCTATAATTCTAATCACAAACTACAACAACTCATACATCAATGAACTCTAACAACAAATAAACGAATCATACACATTCAAAACTTAAACGAACAAGAAACTTAAATATTAAAAATACTTTGTGAACAAAAAATTATTTACTCCACAAATAATAATATACTAGTATTATTTATCAACTAGGAGTATTATTATTTTGTATTAACTATAATAGAAATAACATGAAAAATAAGAATGCAATATTAATATTTTCATATTAAAATTTTTATCTCTGAATCGAAAGAGATGAAACAAATTTAAGCAGAAAGGAGATCAAAGTGCATAAACGAAATAACCTTGAATTTCTATAATTTCTAGTGCATAAACGAACATGTATGACAAATCAAAATTAAAACTTAAAAACAACAACATACACATTCATAAAGTATGAAAAATTTAAACCTAATTTACAAAATCAAAATGAAAAAGATACCTTGAATTTCGTGGGTTTGAGAGAAAATGTAGAACAAGAAGAAGAAAATGGCGTGATAATGGCGTGATAATGGTTTGAGAGAAGGATGAAGATGAACACAAGAAACGAACACAAATCTTGATTATGCTTAATCTTACGTTGGTGAAGATGAAGAACGATACGTTGTAGTCGAGTTTTTTCAATGGGTTTGAGAAGAGGAAACGTTGTGTAGTCGAGTTTTGTGAAAAAAATGGCGGGCTGTGTAATTAAAGTGATGAAAAATGAAGCGTGTTGTATACAATAAGATAGGTTATTTGCTGCGGGCCACAACCAACCGCAGCAATAAAAGCTTTTTTTATAATTTTTGCTGTGTTAAAACGGTTATTTTGGGATATTTGTTGCGGGCTCAATGATAACCGCAGCAATAAATGCAATTAATACGGTTATTTGCTGCGGGCCCTAGTCAACCGCAGCAATTAATGCTTTTTTTTTTTAATTTGGCCATGTGTTAACGGTAATTTTGGATTATTTGCTGCGGGTCCATACATAACCGCAGCAATTAATATTAGAATGGCGTATTTGCTGCGGTCAACCAACAAAAATCGTAGCAATTAGTTCTTTTGTTTTTTTTCCAAATCTTTTTCCTATTTATTGCTGCGAATATACATAAACCGCAGCAAATGATAATTAGCAAATACGTTTTTTTCCACTAGTGTAGGTCGATTAACCACAAAATCTTGATTGAAAAATCGATTATCGAAAGGATCAGGTACGCACTATTTGAAAGCATATACTGTGAATGCTCTTATGATTGCATGTTTAATTTCATCAGACTGTAGTAGCATAAAATTTTCATTTATTTTATTTTATTTTCATAAAATATATTTATATATTTATCTAGCAATTTCTTTTAAAATAACGGGAGTTAAATCATCATAATTCTTCACTAAATTCATCTCTTTCCATTTCACACTTGGTGTCCATACGCATAAATTAAATAAGGAATATGAAACACCTAAACACACGTCCCCTCACATTCATTATATACACTCTCACAAGTTAAGCCCTAAACCCCTCATCCTAAGTCGCAATCAACTCTGAGTCCCAATTCATCTTCATCTTTCGGAATTTTCTGCAAAATTTCACTCCATAAACTCATCAAATAACCATGAGATCTAAGAGCCGTATACCAAAGATGAAACAACCCAAACCTTTAAAAATCATTCACCCAACACCTCTAATTACTGCACCTGAGTCTTCTTCAAGAGAACAACAGGGAACCCCGGTTGCCTCTGGAGTGCATGAAAGCTTAAAGAGAAAGAGAGACTCTACAGTAAAGAAATCGTCTTCAAAAAGGGCAAAAGTTGCTGTTCCAGTCAGTGCTGAAGAGTTATCCAAAGAGATGATTGTTGGTTTCGAACTTGACAAGCAATGGTATGAATCCAATTTCTTTCCTCAATTTCACGCAATCTTACAAAATCAATTTTGGGAATGTTTGATGGCAGAACACTGCTGTAACCCAATGTACCCCGACTTGATGCGTGAGTTTGTTTCAAACTTTTCTTTTGACAATGGCGTCTGTACGAGTGTTGTTAAGGGGATCAAAATTGAATTTAATAGTCTGATGTTAGGAGAATGGTTAGGTGTATCTTCCACTGGATTTGATGTATATTTTGTTGGGTCAAAAATTGTTTTTTCTGGGATTGATGAGAAGCTTGTCTGGAAGTTTTTAGGGATAAAAGAAAAAAGGGGAAAGGTTAGCCACAATGTGCTGTCTCCTATGCACAAGCTGTTATATAATATAGCACGAAGATTCATTTTGCCTCGCACATCTAAAAGAAGTGAGGTTAGTTTAAGAGATGCTACGTTAATATACTGTGTGGCTAATAACATCAAAATTAACTTTTCCTCTTTGATGATCTCTCATTTGAGTGACTGTATTTCAAAAAGATATGTGATAGGATATGGTGGTTTGTTGACATGGATCTTTAGGAAGCTAGGTGTTCCTTTTGAAGGTCAAAATTATCCTATGGGTCCAAATAACAAAATAGGTGTTAAGTGTCTGAATAACTTGCATCTTAGATTAAATGAAAATGGGACTCTTGAGAATATTTTTGAACAATCTGATGTGATTTCTGACAATAAAGAGGGCACCAATGAAGGTGAAAATGAAGAAAATGTTGAGGAGGAGGAATTAAATAAGAAGGAACAAGAGCCTGTTCCCTCTACCACTGAGAAGGCAGAAGGGCATTCTGATGAGGAACAGGAGGAAAATTCATGTAAGGGGGAAGCTGAGAAGGAACTTGTGAAGGAAGATGTGAAGGAAGAAAAGAGAAAAATGAGGAGGGTTCTTTACCTGGTTCAACCCCTAGGAAGAGTCGTAGGCTAGCTTCCAAAGGCAAAAAACCTGTTGTTATTCTTGATGATGACTCAACCTCATACACAACAGCTGAACCAAGTCATCCTTCCTCACCTAAACCAACAACACCTTCATCCCATAACTTTTCTTCACCACCACAGTCACCTATACCACCATCATCACCATCACCAGTACACACATCACCAAATCAAGCTTTAGGTGACACTACAGTTCCAATAGCCCATCTATCCTCCATTCTCATGAAACTTAACGAATTGCAGTCTAGCTTCCTTGTTTTTAGAGATGAAATTCGTGTCTCTATAGCCTCACTATCTGCTCAAATGGACCAAATGGAAGCACGTTTGGGTGAAAAATTGGATACCGTGGAGGTGGAAACAGAATATATAGATGATGAAGCTCCTGCGTCCTAATTCTTCCTGATAGCTTTTTAATATCTTCTTATTTGTTGCAACGATCACTTTCATCAAAAAATCTTTTCTTGTTTTTCAATTGTACCAGCTGGGGTACTGTTTGTCTAATTCATACTATGAACTACATTTTCTTTTATGCTACTAACTACCTATGAAGATTAATCATAGCTGATCTTGTTTGCATTCATTGTTACTGCTTTTTACTTTGTGCATCCTTATTCTCTCTTTGACTATGACTATATGCTTAGTGTTGTGGTTTGATTGCTTCAATTCTTTTTGAATGATGTCAAAAGGGGGAATATTTGACACAAACTTAAATAATGCTTGAGTATGCTTAGCTCTGATTATATCTATTATGTTGGACTTTAGGATTAAGGTTATGATTCATGATCTAAGGCTGTTTGGCTGTGTGCTGCTGATCGTTCATTGCTTGACTGCTTGTTTGCTGTGATTGTCAAAGTATAGTTAATCTATTGTCAGTATATAGTTAACACCTTTTGTTAATGATTGATGCTCTGATGCTTATGATTAAGATTGATGTTCTGATGCTTATGATCACGATGAACTGTTTTGCTTGTTCAGATCATGTATTCACTTTCTGAGCTCTGATTGTATGCTCCAAATTTACTGGAACCACTGCTTATGTTCTATGCTGAAAATGTATGAGTTTTGTTGTGTTGTGTTTATTTTTATTGTTGGCTCTTAAGGTTTTGATGATGACTTCACTTTTAAAGTAAACAAACATATTTTAGAGATTATTTTATAGGTATATATCCGATTTTGTTTAAATCGTTGATGAAGCCTAGGACTTGATTCGTGGAGGTTGTACATGTCTTAAAGATCCAAGAAGTTAGATAAGTGTTATAATGTTGAAAGTAGATGTACAGTCTACTGTTCCCAAAATGAACAATCTAACAGAAGTTGAAGCTGGAGACAGTACGCTGTTCCTACGTAGCAGGTCTGGAGAAAAACATCGACTGGAAAATTGCAGTTATTTTATTATTCTGTTTTTAGTTGATGTAAACGGTTAAAACTTAAAATTAGTTGCTTAAATTAAGTAGTAAGTTAATTGGCTAAACTATTTTTAGGTTATCTAAAAATAGCCTAAAGACTTATTCTTTCTTTAGATGAGATCTCCTATTTTTAAGGATCTTGTGTTTTTAATTCCTATGCTATTTTTAGCTTAAGGAAACTGTTTTTCTCTATGAGCAAATAACAAGCGGACATTTATTTCTTGGCAATTCCACTATCTTTTTCTTTTGAGAACGTGGAGGATAGTGGGAGGTGTGTCTAAGGTAACTACTGGCTGTTCCCACTATAAATAGGAGGAACTTTGCTCAAACCGATGTGATCCAAGAGTGTCCATTAAAGGGAGATCATTTAAGAAAAATATTTTCTGTTTTTGAATGCCAATTTATTTATTATATTTTTCTTAAGTAATTATTTTAATTTTTATCCTCTTGAGAATTGGCCTTGTAAGGGTTATTGAAGTTTTTGTTGTAATTAGACTTATGAGAAGTCTAAGGGAATAGAGAAGAGAAACGTGAGAAGAGAAATGTGAGAAGAGAAAGAGATGGAGAAAGTAGAGAAAGAGAATTAGGCCTAGAGTAGAGAAGCTTCAAGTGAAGCAAACTGTTTTATGTAATTGTATTTGATTGCCTAAAACATAGTAAGAATTTTGAAATCCCGGGGGGTCGTGGTTTTCCTTCTTATTAGGCCAAGAAGGTTTCCACGTAAAATCTTTGTCTCCTTTTATCTTTTGCATTTCAAGATTAAGCTTTATTTTGTTTGTTAAAATTCCGCAAATTAGAGTAAAAACGAAGTAAAGCTTGATACACAACAATTCACCCCCCTTTTGTTGCATTCGACCATCTCTTTGTATTTCAACATTTATTTTTAATTTTATGTTTAGAGTAATTTGATTCATGATGTGCTTGGTAAATTATATTTACTAAGTTTAGAAGAGTTGTTTTAATCTCTAACATGCTCTTCAACATTAGTTTTACTCTATTTTGTTTTAAGTTTGTTTAAAAGTTTGTCATCATCAAAAAGGGGGAATTTGTTGGACCTCTTGAGTTTTGATGATGACTACACTTTATTTAAACAAATATTTTTTTTAGAGATTGTGTGCAGGTCGATATCCGATTGTAATTGTGATCGTTGATAGTACCTATGGCTTAGTTCATGGAAAAGTACGTGTCAAAAGGATTCAAGAGATGTTAGAAGAGTATATCACTTGGGATGTAAAATGGAGACAAGAAGTCTACTGTTCCCATGTTGGATGCTCTAGCAAAACTGGATTTTGGAGACAGCGCACTGTTCCCAAACTTAAGTCAGCCAACGTTAACTAATAAATTCTAATTTTTGTTATTTTTAGTTAATGTACTGAAATTAATTTGTTGCATTTATTTATTATAGTTAATTGGCAAAAAGTTTTCTAAAAATTAATTTACGTATGAGTCTCTAAATAAAGATCCTTTATTTTAGGATCTATATTTAGTAAATATTGGATTTGCTAAATATAGGAATAGCTGTTGTTGAAAAAAGTCTTTGCTATTATTTTTAACCGGTCTTTATCTTAGAAAATAGGTTATCATTCCTATAATTAGTTAGCATGTAACCATTCCTATTAAGTTTAACCGTTTCTATAAATAGCATAAAAGTTCCAGCAATTATTACTGGAACAGGAACTGCTGTTTGTGAAACTGCTGCTTAAGGGAACAGAACCTTTATTAGGGAACATTGGTTATTGTTGTTTTAAATGTATGCTTGATTTATTCAAGTCTTGTGGAAATAACCGTGTGGTAGTTTAATCCACATTATTCCCATGATTATTTTGGATAAGGAATAATGGATTGGAATATTCCTTTTTATTAGGGATTTTAGCTCTATAAATAGTGGACTCGGTTATTCTTCAATACTTGCCTTAGTATGAGCCATTAAATCATACGTAATTTTGGGAGAATTTTTACAAGAAAGTTTTGTTTTAAAAATGCCAATTAATTTATAATATTTTCTTGTGCAACTTATTGATTTTATTTTTAGAGAATTTTTATTCTTTTGTAAGGGTTTTTGAGAGAATCTTTGTAACTAGACTTGGGTGAGTCTAGGGGGAATTAAAAAGCTTCTAGTGAAGCTAGAGAAAAGAATAGCTTTGAGTAAAGCTAAGGACATAGCTTTTAGTGAAGCTGGTGTGGAGTTTAGCTTTTAGTGTAGTTAAGTTTGTTGCTTTGAGTGAAGCAATTTGAGAGAGAAGTTGGCCTAGTTGATGCGCTTCGAGTGAAGTAAGATGTTTAATGTAATTGTAACGAGTTGCCTTAAACATAGTGGAGAATTTAGAAATCCCGAGGGGTCGTGGTTTTTCCTTCTATTTAGGCCTAGAAGGTTTCTACGTAAAAATCGTTTGTCTCTTTTAATTATTTCGCTCTAAGTTTAAGCTTTATTTATTTTATTCAATTCCGCAAAAACAGGGCAAAAACGCTTAAACTAGTAACAACAACAATTCACCCCCCCTCTTGTTGCTGTTCCGTTCCTAATTGAGTCTACAATTATTATTATTATTATTATTATTATTATTATTATTATTATTATTATTATTATTATTATTATTATTATTGTTGTTGTTGTTGTCATTATTATTATTATTATTGTAGTCATTATTATTAATATAATTATTTTTATTAATTATATTTTTTTAGTATTAGTATTGTTATTAATTTTTGTTATAATTATTATTTATATTTACGTCATTAATGTAATTAATTTGTATTATTTATATTTTAAATTTGCAGGAGTTTGAAAACTTTGGAGACAACGTAGACTACTTCGGTAGCTTTGTTACGGATAGGGAATTTATTTCCGTAGATGAGTTACATAGTTGGGCCGATGCGATAGCAATAACAATCGGTTTTCAATTTACACGTGCTTCTTATAAAAAGAAAGAAGGACGTTCTAGAGTTAGTGTCTATTTAAGATGTCACCGCTATGGTAATATTAGGGGTGATGTACATAATGTAGATAATACTGCCCCACCTGGTTCTAAAAGTAGAAGTTGTGGGTGTAAATTTTTGATTATAGGAAGTGGTCGTAAACCAGGAGAAAGACCTTGGACGGTAAGGGTGTGTCCTGGTGAAAAAGGAAAACATAACCACCCGTTCTTAGTCTACAGAGATGGTCATGTAAGGGCGAATAGGATCAATGTAGATATTCGGGAGCACATACGACAGTAGTGCAACCGGAATGCAACCGGCCTTTATTATGAATTCTATTAGAGATAATTTTCCTGGTTTTTATGCTAGTATGAATCAGATATATAATATCAGGCAATCAATAAGGAGGGAAGAGATGGAGGGTAGGACTCCCCTTCAACACTGTCTTCATATGGCCACTGAACTTAATTACGGTCTGGAAAGACTTGGATATCGAAGGGCGATTGAGTATACTTTTAATTGCAAATCCTACCTCTATCCAAATGATACGTACATGGCCGTATGTTGTGCTGATAGATACAACGTACAAAACGAACAAACAAAAGTGGCCACTATGTGAAGTGATCGGAATGACGCCAACCAATCACAACTTCTTGGTTGCGTTTTGTTTGATGCGAGATGAGGCGGCTGTATCGTATTCGTGGGTGTTGCAGGGATTGAGAGATATTTTCTGCACTGCTCAGACTCCTAGCGTCATTGTAACCGATCGAGACAAAGGTTTATCAGCAGCTATTCGTGACGTCTTCCCAGGTAAACAGAGTTTGTTAATTCATTATTATCGTTATATCTAATGATTATGTCTTAATTTCGTTCAATGTTATGTTTAATGTAGATGTGCGGCATTTGTTATGCATCTGGCATATTGGCAACGATATTGAGAACATGATGGACAAGTTGTGCGGCGGGAAGAAAAATCAACAAGGGCAGGTGTTCAGGAAAAGTAGATGGAACCCCTTGGTTGAAAGTTCTACAATCGGGGAATTTGAACAGAGATGACAAGCGATCGTCAGTACGTGGTCGGTTAGGAACAAAAAAGTCGTTCGGTATTTGGCTGGAACATGGATTCCACTTAGAGAGAAATTTATGCATGCGTGGACGAATGATTGTTTTCACTTGGGTAGCCAGACTACCAGTAGAATTGAAAGCCAACACTCGTCTTTCAAGTATTACCTTGGTAGCGGTAATAGCTCATTCGATACCCTATTCAAAAGGGCACACGCACAGATTACAAATCAACAAGCCAGGATCCGACAAGCGCTACAGGAATCCATGACTTCTGTAGCAAGGTCGATGCGACAGCATTTCTTTAGACCTTTATATCGCCACGTATCTCTCTATGCCTTAGGGCAGCTCCAGCTTGAGTATAACCGCATGTTAGAACTGGGTGATTTTGTATTTAACAAATGCGGTTGTGTACTTCAACAAACCCATGGATTGCCGTGTGCATGTTATTTACATATGTCCATCGGTTCACATGGTGCTTTGTATTTGGATGACATTCATCAATTCTGTAGTACTTTGAGGTACACAAAGTTAGGAGACGAGACCAACGAAAGAGTACGATACACGAACGTCAATGACAAAGAGTACTTTCAATCTCTGGTAGATGAAGTCCTTAAATCTGATCCCGCTGTTGTACGCCGAATGTCTCAGGTACTTGAATATGAATTACACCCAGATAGAGCCGAAGTACTTAAGCCTTATGCAAGTCCACCGAGAAAGGGAAGACCAAGCACAAGTAAAACCATGAGAAGGAGAAAAAGTGCATTTGAATATAGCAGATCATCTTCTCGTGGTCGAGGGTCTAGATCTTCTTCCCGCGGGAGATCTAGTGGCAGATCTAGTGGTCGAGAAACGCAATCTTCAGTAGGAATTAAGTTCAGTTTCAACTTATCCGGTAATTGACTTTAGTTTTAGTTTTTTTTCCATTAAATTGTTACAATTTAAGCATATTAACCTTATTTACAGTTATTGCAGATGATCCAGAAGGTCGTGATTTCTCACAGTTTCCATGGCCTAATGACATCCCATTCATCCTTTCTCCTTACTTGTTCGACTGGATTGATGTGTTAGGTGATGGAAACTGTGGATTTAGAGCAATTGCCGTCACAGAGCTGGGAGGCGAGGAAGCATGGCCTCTTTTAAGACGTGCTATGAGTATGGAAATGCAAATGAACAGAGCGCAATACCTAACTTTGTATCTATCCCAGGAGTCGTTAGACGAGGCTATATTCAGAATAGGTTCACACAGCAATGGACCTGCTCCTTTTATGCACTGCACCGATGGCTTTGTACTCTGCAGCAACGTTTCTAAACATTGGCATTGCTTATTATGGTGCTGTTGACGGTAATTCGCAATACAACTGTTTGGTTCTTCCGTTAAGGAAAGCACCGGGCGTGCATAGTGTAAATAAAGTAATATATATATGTTGGGTGAATTGAAATCAATTTGTTCAACTTTTAATGAACGACGATTCATCCCCACTCCCGCCGATCCATCAACGTTGGAAACAAGTAGCTGACAATTTCACCAAACATCTTGACACACATCCACTACGAGGATTATGCTCTGGAATAATCTACGCGGGCCACGACCACGACCAACTAATAACACCGCTGACGATGCTGTAAATTTAGATACTCCATAGTCTTACGTGTTGTATAAATAATTACGTACTTGTTTTATAGAATTTATACACCACATTCATTAAAAGTTGTATTTAATCCATAGTTATACTACTGTGTACTAACGACATTCATGGACGAAAATAAATGCAATCATTAATGTAAAATAGTTTAAGTACAGACTATGAAGGGTCATGCCCTTTAAAAATTTGTCATTCTTCAAATAAATCTCTATAATCATTAAGGTATATTTCTAAGACATGTCGTTGACAGGGGTTCAAATCCGCGAGCTGAGCAGGTAGTCTTGCCACTGGAGCGAATCGACTGGGCCATTCCTTCAGGAACTGAAAACACAAAAGGAAAACAGGAGTTAACAAGAAATAAAACATAAACTGAAAACACAAAAATACATAGCAAAACTCAAGTATTCAGCTCTGCTCTGAGAAGGACCTGGACCGGAACTCGGCCCTTCGTCGGAGGATATGTACGGGTGCGAGCACACTTTTGAACCATTCAACGTAATTAGGTTCAACCTCTGAAGGAACAGAAGCCCGACGAAGTCCCTGCTCAACAAGGCGGGCACTAAAGGGGAACCTACTCCATGCCTCCAAATAAACAGCAGAAGAAGGAAAGGTCACGGAATAGGTACCGTGAAATAGACTACATTTAACAAAGCTTAAACATAAGTTTATTAAGCTGATTGGGATTATTAAGTAAGTTAATCCGAGTAATAATATTATTATTTTGATAATATTGACTCAAGTATTTCATTTGTTAACATTTTCAAGAAAGAGGTATATTTTATTTAATGTATAAAATTTATATAAAGAATACTTCGATAAAAGTGTATTTTGATTATATTTTATTAATTGATTACTATTTTATCTTTATAAAAATAAATTTAAATAAAGTATTGAAAAATAAATTCCTAAATGCAATCCTTATTCATACTACCAATTATGAAATATTACTTATTTCATAAATCATCTATTATACCCTTACAGCATGTCTTATATAAGATTGTCTTACGACGAGACGACTTTAATAGAATTTTATGGGTCAAAGCTAAAAATAAAAACCCATTTTACCACAAATAAACCGACACACCCCTTCCCCGTTTCTTTCTTCATCCTCATCTTTTATTCCTTCAAACTCTCAACACTGCCTCCTTTCCTCTCCCTCACGGTTCAGTAGCAGCCGGTTCTTGTCCTCCCTCCACCGTCAACGAAGCTGCTACACCACCTTTGCCGCCACTTCAGTCACCACTTCCTCACCTCTTTGTTTTTGGTTTATTGAAGAATCAAGTTAGGGTTTCTGATTTGAGAAAAATTAGTGAATTGAAGTTCAAGATTGAAAGTTGAAAGGTCCTTCAATGGTGATTGAGGTAATCCACAAACTATTCTATTTAAGTATTAATTGAATGTTTTAAGGTAGATTGGTATGTGGATTCAATTTGGGTCTTGAATTCATTTTGGGTCTTGGATTCAATTTGGGTCGTGGATTCAATTTGGGTATCAACTTGAATTTAATTAGAGTATATGAGTTTAATTAGTAATTGGGTTCTTGCTAGTGTTGATTAGTATTGATTATTTGGGTTATTTGATTTCTAGTATCAAATTGAGTATTTGGGATTTTGAAATTTCAGTTCATAATCTGAACATTCTGTTTTGGCTATTTTGGGGATGGTTTTGATTGTTTTTGGGTTCTTATGTCTTCTTGAGATTTGTAGAGCTTTGAGTCGCGGTCGTGTGGGCACTTGAATCGCCTAGAGATGAGTTCGTATGGGGAAGTTATGTCCAAAATACTAGTAGACTGTCATAAAAATCGACAATGAGGTTCCGTTTTGTTCTGTCCGAATTTGTATTGCTGTTTTTAAAATAGTTAGAATCGTTTTGCGGTTTTGATGTCTTCATGATATTTGTAGAGCTTTGAGTCGCGATCACATGGGCACTTGAATCGCTCCAAGGTGAGTTCGTATGAGAGAATTATGCTCAAAACAGTGACATACCAGCAGGCTGTAATGAAAATCAATACTGAACCTTCTGTTTTGGCTATTTTGGGATAATTTTGATTGTTTTGGGGTTCTGTTATCTGCATGATATTTGTAGAGCTTCGAGTCGCGATCATGTAGGCACTTGAATCGCCCCAAGATGAGTTCGTATGAGAGAGTTATGTTCAAAACAGTGACATACCAGCAGGCTGTCATGAAAATCAATACTGAACCTTCTGTTTTAGCTATTTTGGGATAATTTTGATTATTTTTGGGTTCTGGTGTCTTCATGATATTAGTAGAGCTTCGAGTCACGATCACGTAGGCACTTGAATCGCCCCAAGATGAGTTCGTATGAGAGAGTTATGTTCAAAACAGTGACATACCAGCAGGCTGTCATGAAAATCAATACTGAACTTTCTGTTTTGGCTATTTTGGGATAGTTTTGATTGTTTCTGGGTTTTAGTGTCTGTATAAGAATAGTAGAGCTCTGAGTAATGGTCGCGTAGCCACTTGAATCGCATCTATATGAGTTTTTATGAGAAAGTTATGACCAAAACAATAACAAGTGTCCTGTTATGGTACTAAAATGGACTTTATTAAGCGGGATTAGGAAGTATAAAATAAAATGGAGATTTAAGGTTATTTATTGGATAATTGAGATTAACTTAGGGTTATTGTTTTCCCTTTATGGATTGGTATTGTTGGGTTATGGATCTTATTTGAATAATATGAGTGTTTGGTTCAAGTATAAATTTGGGAACATATGAATTGATTGGTATTTTAAATGATGATGAATTGATTTATATTTTATAAGGTGTGGTATTGTTGTCGTCCCTCCACCGTCAACGGAGCTGTTGCACTACCTTTGCCGCAACTTCAGTCACCACTTCCTCACCTCTTTGTTTTTGGTTTATTGAAGAATCAAGTTAGGGTTTCTGATTTGGGAAAAATTAGTGAGTTGAAGTTCAAGATTGAAAGTTGAAAGTTCCTTCAATGGTGATTTAGGTAATCCACAAACTATTCTATTTAAGTATTAATTGAATGTATTAAGATAGTTTGGTATGTGGATTCAATTTGGGTCTTGGATTCAATTTGGGTCGTGGATTCAATTTGGGTATCAAGTTGAATTTAATTAGAGTATATGAGTTTAATTAGTAATTGAGTTCTTGCTAGTGTTGATTAGTATTGGTTATTTGGGTTATTTGATTTCTAGTATCAAATTGAGTATTTGGGATTCTGAAATTTCAGTTCATAATCTGAACATTCTGTTTTGGCTATTTTGGGGATGGTTTTGATTGTTTTTGGGTTCTTATGTCTTCTTGAGATTTGTAGAGCTTTGAGTTGCGGTCGTGCGGGTACTTGAATCGCCTCGAGATGAGTTCGTATGGGGAAGTTATGTTCAAAATACTAGTAGACTGGCATAAAAATCGACACTGAGGTTTCGTTTTGTTCTGTCCGAATTTGTATTGCTGTTTTTAAATAGTTAGAATCGTTTTGGGGTTTTGGTGTTATCATGAGATTTTTAGAGCTTTGAGTCGCGATCATGTGGGCACTTGAATCGCTCCAAGGTGAGCTCGTATGAGAGAGTTATGTTCAAAACAGTGACATACCAGCAGGCTGTCATGAAAATCAATACTGAACCTTCTGTTTTGGCTATGTAAGAATAGTTTTGATTGTTTTGGGGTCCTGGTGTCTGCATGATATTTGTAGAGCTTCGAGTCGCGATCACTTAGGCACTTGAATCGACCCAAGATGAGTTCGTATAAGAGAGTTATGTTCAAAACAGTGACATACCAGCAGGCTGTCATGAAAATCAATACTGAACCTTCTGTTTTGGCTATTTTGGGATAGTTTTGATTGTTTTTGGGTTCTGGTGTCTGTATTATATTTGTAGAGCTTCGAGTCGCGATCACGTAGGCACTTTAATCGCCCCAAGATGATTTATTTTGAGAGAGTTATGTTCAAAACAGTGACATACCAGCAGGCTGTCATGAAAATCTATACTGAACTTTCTGTTTTGGCTATTTTGGGATAGTTTTGATTGTTTCTGGGTTTTTGTGTCTTCATAAGAATAGTAGAGCTCTGAGTAATGGTCGCGTAGCCACTTGAATCGCCTCTATATGATTTTTTATGAGAAAGTTATGACCAAATCACTAACAAGTGTCCTGTTATGGTACTAAAATGGACTTTATTAAGCGGGAAGTATAAAATAAATTGGAGGTTTAAGGTTATTTATTGGGTAATTGAGATTAACTTAGGGTTATTGTTTTCCCTTTATGGATTGGTATTGTTGGGTTATGGATCTTATTTGAATAATATGAGTGTTTGGTTCAAGTATAAATTTGGGAACATATGAATTGATTGGTATTTTAAATGATGATGAATTGATTTATATTTTATAAGGTGTGGTATTACTGCTATTGATAATTGAGCGAAATCGTATAATTTTTGGTGTTTGAAACTGTGGATTTTGACTTTGTTTGACTTTGCTCCTAGTCCTTGATTAAATTATGTTTTTGAATGTTGATATGTTTTTATATATGAACTTTTAAATATTGTATTTATTTAAAGAGATTACAAAAGCATGTTTTGTATGTTACTAACTTATAAAATACAAGTCTTGAAACATTGTATTATGAAAATGAGGTATGATTGTTGATTTCAAAGAAAATCAATTATTGTTTTGTTTTATATTGAAATGTTCGACATTGAAAAATGTCCGTTTTTGGGAATTGGCAACGGATACTTATATCCGGATTATTGTGAAATCTTATAGCTTGATAATAGGTAATGGTTATTCGGATCGGTCTCGAGCCCCCGATCCCGTTTCATTCTTGCAAGAATCGTATTTTCGGTGATGACGATCACCCGTGTTCTCAGGATTTAGATCAAGGCTACTTCCTGACGGTCCATATATTCCCACGTTTTAAGTGTTGTTAAATTATTGATTTAATATGAGTTTTGAATAAATACGTTTGGTACATAAAGTTTTGTTTGTTTTGCAAATGATATCATATTTGTCATTTGCTATATTGTTTCGCTATTGACTTGTAAAGTAATAGCCGCATTTTGATTTACGCTATTAACTTGTAAAGTTATAGCCGTGTTTTGATTCGTTATGAACTAAAGGTTCATCGCCGTATTTATGTCGAGATCAAACGATTTTTTAAAAGAGTTTTGATTTGTTATGAACTAAAGGTTCATAACCGTATTTATGTCGATACCAAACGGTCTTTTAAAAGAGTTTTGATTTGGATAAAATAATGTTTATAAATGATTACCAAGTGAACAAGGAATTTGATTTGGAAATGTTTGTTAATGACTTGTATACAAATGTAGTAGTTTGTTGGATTACTCAACAATGCAATTGTTGACAGTTTTTTTTATAGGGTCTATCTCTTACAGGGGTAGATCCACTTTCAGGTTGCCATTTTTAGTGTGGATGGATGTGCTGCTCATTTATGTGTCATGTGTTGCGATAGCGAGGACATCGTTTCCGGAAGGTTAACTTATAATGATATTTTGACAAATCATGTCTTTTAAGAAAAAAATAGATATTTTATAATGTATTAATTGTATTACAGTTTTGTAAAGTTTTTAAATACTCTGATATTGGTTGCTGTGGCTATCGAGCCACAGGTCGGATTCAGCTCAGACTTCTATAAGTCTTCCGCTGTGCTTTGTAGACAATATTATTATATTGTTTACGCCGATTTGGGCTGTTTCAATTGGTATCATAGCCTAGTTGGTACATGTGTGATGTGTAGCGTTTTTGTGGGCTAAGGAAATCTTGAAGTTTTCTTACGTGTTGTGAATCCTCTTTTAGTACAAGTCATGCCGAAGGTCAAGAGTTAAGTCCGAATTATGAATTTGCAACTTTGAAGTTTGGTGAAAGGAGTTTTAAAGGATATTAAAGTTAATTTTGGAATTTTTCGTTTGCATCTTGTTTGGTGGATTTACTTGATTTTATGAGAAATATTGTGTGATTGTTTACATGTCATGTATAAAAAAAAAGTTGTTTTTAAAAGATCTCAAAATTTCTACTTGAAATATATATATACTCGCGTCAAGTATTCTTGAAATTGTTTTACAAAACATATTATATATACTCGGATAACTGGCAAAAAGGAGTTGACGACCAAACTTATCGAGAATTGCGATGATGTTGTGCAAGAATGATTCGATGCAAAGAGTTTAAAAGAAACATTTTGGGAATATTGAAAGTTGTGCGTTAATTGTGTGTTAAGATTGAAAATCTATAAAGGAATAAAGAATGTAGAAAAAGTATTTGTGACATGTTCAATTTTAATGATACTTGGATGAGAAATTTTAATTAAGGGAAGTTTCGAAAGGAAACAAAGGTTAATGCAATTAATAGTAACTTAAAGTTATGTTGTAGTAAGTTTGATTGAATGGCCTATACGTGTTGAGGATAATGTAAAATTATGACTGAGAAAGCTTTCAATGGTTTCTAATGAATGAATGATAACTTTGAGACTCTATAAAGGTTTTATTGATGGTAAAATGTGAATTACGAAAAAAGGGATCAGTTTGAAGTATAAAGAATACTTAAATTGTGAGAGGTTTGACTTTGTAAGTGAGGAAATGTTTGGTTATTAAAGGTTAAAAAAAATTGGGATTGTATGAAACTATTAATAGTAAAACGTGAGTATAATAGAATAATGGTTTAGAAAAAAAAAATACGAATTTGAATATCTAAAGGTTATTGAAGTTATTTCGGATGAATTTCTTATGGAATTTGAAGTTTTAAGCGTTAAATGAAGAGTAGGGTTATAAATTTTATAATTTGAAGTAAGTTGACAATGGTCGAGTTTTGAGTTATTAAAAGTTGATAGAGAAATGATTGTGGATATCTTTAATTAATACGAGATTCAATAAATGACTTAAGGTATTCATTTCAAAGTATCTCGGGAGTTATAAGAGTTTTTAATTAGAAATTTAATTGTAATTGGGAAACAACAAGTAAGTTGATAATTCAATATCTCAAACTAAGGATATAAAAAGGTTGGAATGACAAAATATGTAATTAAAGGTATAAAAGATTTTGAAGTAAGGTGGTTGATTTAAAGTACATGTGAACGATCACGTAAAGTAATAGGTTGAAGTTTATAACTGGGTTGTAAGTAATTGTATTACAGTTTTGTAAAGTTTTTAAATACTCTGATATTGGTTGCTGTGGCTATCGAGCCACAGGTCGGATTCAGCTCAGACTTCTATAAGTCTTCCGCTGTGCTTTGTAGACAATATTAATATATTGTTTACGCCGGTTTGGGTTGTTTCATACCGTGTGCCGGTCAGAGAGCCTTGGCTGGTCTCATAGGAGCGGGAGGAATAGCCTGCACGAACCCGGTCTGTCGTAATGTCCGCTCCGGCAAATACACCTCGACGACATCAAAGCACGTGATACCCCCGATGACGGTGGTGCGTGCAAGCTACGTTAACAAAAAAAAAAACTGTAAATTAAAAAACACATGCATGACAAAAATATAATGTACAATACTTGAGTCTCCGTCATTGAGTCAAGAACCCTGCGGCAGTCCCTCAGCCTGTCCACCTCACAGCATGGTTTGTTCGGTGTCCACATCTCCGCCCTAGTCATGTTTGGCACATCTTCTCGGCGAGGATGAGGGCGGAAAGCGAGAAAGTACTCATAGATTCATGTCTGGAGCAATGTGAGGCATCCCACAATGGTCTTGCAACCAGCCCTAGATGCCATTCCGAGCTGCCTGTACAAGAACGCCAAGGTCACCGCACCCCAGGCCACGTCCTGCTGATCGTCGTTCACGGCAATTATCGGGTGAGGTCGTATGCCAATTCTGGTCTTATCCGCCAGCAAGGTAGAGCCGATGATAGCCATGTAGTACGCTGTCGTCTGGGTATCCATGGCTTGCGACCTATGACACAACCGCATAAGTTCATCAACGCTTACACAGCTGCAGGTGAATGCACCTCTACGCCGAAGCTCAGACATAGGCTCCCCGAACAGATTGGTGATACCGACCTGCCACTTCGCCTCCGAAGGCTCAGCCAGCAGAGAACCTACAATAGAAATGCCCAATATGCGCTGCACGTCGTGCAACATAATCGTCATTTCCCTTATGGCATGTGGAAGGTGTTCGTATCCGGCTGCCACCTCTCCACGAACGCCGATATCAAAGCACAGTCGATGTGCTAGTGCATAATGTCCGGTAGTCGGCCGAGGGAAATGGCAGGTAAAAGATCGTTCAGCGCATCGGACATATCCCTCAGTCGGATGATGGTCTCCACCGGTCTCTTCCTAATACGACAATCCAAAATCGGAGGCGTACGCTCAGAGCCGTCAAAAATAAGTTTAGTTATGTGCCCGCCATAGCTAGGGATCAGTCGCGTATCTGTCGGCCCCCTCAGCTCGGGTGATGTCACTAACCAGTCAGTGTTTGCGGATTGTGCGGGCCTGCTCTCTCGTGGAGGCTCATTATCGACCAAACTACGTCCTGCGCGCTCAGAAGAACTCGGGCCGCATTTTTAGCGATTGGACTGTGGTCCAATCGCCTAAATCTGGGCGATTCATTTAATTTTTTTTTAAATTACTTTAAATTCGAAAAATAAAAAAAAAACAACAACAATAAAAATTGTAATAATAATTATAACAAACATATTAACATTCACAAATTTAAAATCAAAACATAAAAATAAATTTGATAATAAAAACAATAAAAATCACAACAATAATAACAATAATAATAAAATTATTAAAATAACAGTACCAAGAATAATAATAATAATAATAATAATAATAATAATAATAATAATATTAATAATAATAATAATAATAATATAATTAAAATTTATAATAATTATACAAAAACAAACGGAAAAAAAAAATTAACAGTTGAATCGCCCAGATCTGGGCGACTGGAATCCCGGTTCAATCGCCCATTCGGTTCAACTTATTTTTTTTTTTCGTTTGAAAATTTAAATTATTTACATTCGAAAAGAAATTACCTCGATTAATTGTTTGCGGATTGAACTTAGTTTTTTCTCCAACAATTTGCTTTTGTAAGTTGGTTTTTAAGTGTGGTAGTAAATATTTTAGTGAGAATGTGGTATATATAGAAAATTTTAGGTCCGATGGCAAAATCGTTATTTTTTGATTATACAGGGGCAAATACGTAATTTTCTCAGGGGGTGGCGATAAAAAAAAAAGAATGGCGATATTTAAAGATTGGGGAAGAGAATTCCCAGTTAATTTCCTTACCCAAACTAAATGTTAGAGGCATTTAGATTAATTAAAGCAAGCCAATTTTGCAACTGAAAAGTACTACATGATTAAGGCGGTAAACTGAATTAGCCTTTCCACATGCACAAGTAGATGCAACTTTGATCCCAAGGAGTATTAACGTCTACATTTTTTTATTTTTTCTACTTATAACCATTATAGATAGAGGCTTTACCGTCCACTAAAAAAGTGTGCAATATACTTGTTTCCCTAATGAAATAGCAAGGTGTGAGAGACACTTGAAGTACCTAAAGAGAAAGCGTTATGGAAGTTCATAGACAACGATCTTGAAGTTTGACGTCGTCCTCCCCTAGCTGTAACTGCAACCCCTGCACGTTAGCTTTGTTTGAGGGGCGATCTCCCAAAAACCCCTCTAACGCTCAATTTAGTTGTGGAGACAGAAATCAAGGAATGATAACATGATGAATGGGATATTTAACGATTATTTAGCGATTTGGAGATAGTAGGAGTACGTAAATGGATGAGTTGGTTGTGTATAACTGCAGAGTAATGGTAGATGAATAAAAAGCTTAGCCTCATGAATTCTGTAAGGGATTCTTATATATGTTCATTCATGGATCATGGGATAACTTTTGTGGGAGATCATGGGTAACATGGTGTATGATGGAGGAAAATGGTGTGTAACGTGTGTAGTGGGTAGTTATTTTAGGGTTTCAGGAGGTTAATTTTTTGGTGGCCAAGCAAGGTGAATGAAAAGTCATAAAAGACCTTTGACCGTAAGTGAAGATCATTAAAGGATCAAAGGTCAACGAAATTGAAAGCCAATAGAATATATAAGTAATTTTACGATAAATAAATAAATAAATGTTCCCATAACATTTAGCCCCGTGCATGTAGGATGATGTAAAAGGAGAGCCCCAACGAAGTGAAATATCTTTCTTTATGCAGAAATAATACTCATTCATATCCGAATAAACCAAGAAGCATCGGTCTTCGAAGAGTTTACTCGAATCCCTTGGAGATCAACACACCCACAATTTGGGGGATATTTTGATGAAATGTTAAAATTGGATTTGGTAGCTTTGAATCGAGTATTCATACGTAGTATTTGGAGTTGTAATGGAAAAGTTATGACATTTCCAAAATGGTTATGTCATGTGTGAGTGTTGAAGATAGTGAGTAGAACTATGGAAAGCAGCAGCAACGAAGCAACAATATGTCACTAGTAGTTTAGGGGCGACACGCGACACACAGGTTTAGGGGCGTGTCCGTGCTTCAGAGGTCACTACTAAGTTTCAAACCCCCAACCTGCTGCGCAATAAGAAGAGTACTCTGACCAACTGAGACAACCATTGCTTTGTTAGCATAATGATACTCAATGACATGAAAGACTTAATAACTTGGACAATTTTTGACATTTGTTAAGTCCCACTTTGCTATAATGTTCTTTCACTTGAGGGACCTTATTTTGAGGTCCGACTTTTGCTGTAACTCGGCACGATAATTAACTTGGCTACTCAAATAACACGGAATATCCAGATTTATCAGGAGTTTGGCATGATCAAGGAGTATTCAATGAAATTCTCAATTACGGGGTCCGACTTTCAATAGCTTCAAATAAGTGTGGTAATTCTAAATATTCAACTGAATGTTCAGTAGAATTGTGTAATTATATCATCTAGACTTTCATTTTTCAAATTTTATACACTCCAAATGGGGGCAGACTTGTTAATTTGACGGACCAAATTTTGTTGCAATTCGGGAGGTCCGAGTTTAATAATATTGCTTGTTATCATTCAAACTTTGATGAGCATCATTGAAATCATCACTGGAAGGAATCTGACTATTGCCAATGTGAAAGATCATAAGTCAGCATTATCATGGATGCAATATCCTCCATTAAACCGTTGCGAATTAAATTTCATTTATTTTGCTTGTAAGTAGGTAATTGATGAGGTTTTCTCAATGGAAGAAGAAACTACTAATGATATCCCCATCTTTTTTGGGGGTTGAATTAAACCATATTTGGCCATAACCGAATCATGTGAGAACTTCATCTGTCTCCATCAACGGTGAATTCAGCTTATAGGAAGCCCCAATAAGGGATTCGAGTTTCATCATAGCTCGATAGGTTCGATTCATGGAAAATTGATTAATGAAGCCCCATAACAAGGTCCGACTTTATGCTAAGCCCAGCAAATCCACCGTACATGAGTCGGATATCCCGCCATCTCACTGTTTAAGTGCTTTGGAGAGTAACGGGAACTCCATAATAAAGTACGGCTGGACCGAATTTAGAATGGTTCGGCATGTTTTTCTTACAAGCTTTCACGCCTGCTAGTCATATAACTCGGCCCCTTCCGTGCAATAAATACTTATCTAACCTTTAGGAGGCTCTTAGGAAAGGAGTCCGACTTTGGTGCGAGTTCGGTAAAGCTCCGATGTAGCCTTTATGATAACCCAACCATCATTGTGAAGATAGTACGGATAACTTAGAAAATATTTGAAGGAAAATTCTCTCTTCCATTTAAGGGTTTGACTAGGGATGGCAGCGGGTCGGATCTAGACCGGGTCCAGGTGGACCTGAATCCAGACCCGTTTTCAAGAACAGGATCTAGATCCGGACCCAGATCCGCGGGTCTAGTTTTGCAAGACTCAGATTCGGATCCGTGGATACTGCAGATCCAGTATCGAATCTGGGTCCAAAACGAGTCTGCCTTGTTTTTGCTATTTTTTTTGTATTTTTGAATGGTGTTGAGATTGCAATTAAGTTATATTTATAGACTAATGATAATAATATACATAATTTCACAATCGTTCACCCAAAAAAACATTATACAACTTAAAATTGTCTTAAAAATATCCAACGAACACATTAAAGTTGTTTGTTACATAAATAAACATAGCCGATACATAATCTTTCATTCAAAATAACTTAATATAATTAACAAAAGTCGATCATTCATATTCTTAGTCATTCAATCTTCCCAATTTGTCAAAATTCTTCAACACTAACATCATCAAGATCCTACAAACAAAACAAAAAAACTCATTAATAGATGCAATTTAAAAAAATTTAAATATAAGATTATAAATTTATAACGCAAAATAAATACCATATCAAGAATGTCCATTGTTTCCACATCCTAACCATCTTCGTTGATAGTTGAACAAGCATAAGTTCCTTCAAAATTAACTCCAATAACGAAAATAGAATAACATTAGTTAGTAAAAAAATAAACTAAACGTGTAAATAAATATAAAATTACCTTTGAGATCATCAACCATCCAATTTTGCAAGCACATCAAAGCCTCCACTGTTTGAGAATGAAGCCTAGAACAATGAGCGCTAACTACCCTTCCACCCGTGCTAAATGCACTTTCCGAACCAACCGATGAGACTGGAATCGCAAGATTGTCTTTGGCAACTTTTCTTAAAGTTGGGTAGCTTTGGTCTCTCTTTCACCATGCAAGTATACCAAATTCATTATCCTCCAGCAAAGTTCGACTCTCTAAGTATTGATCAATTTCACTTTTAATGGGCACATAATCAATTTTTGTCTCTTAGTCCTAGCCAAATCCTCATCACCAAGATCCTCAAATTGTGTTTCCACAGGTGAACTTTCATTCACATTACATTTACTTTTATACTCATCGAAAAGATTATAAAGAGTATTTCTTACTCTTTCCACTTTAGCATTGGCATCATCTCCATATAATTTCTTAAAATAATGCACCACATAATCCATCTTATTTCTCGGATCTAAAATGCCAGCAATGGCCAAAAGCTCATTAATATTTGTCAAACTTTTCAACCATTTTCTCAGCTACTTTTCTAATAATCTCACTATTGTCACTTTTCCTCCACTTAGTTAATGCAATTTTAATGTCACAAACATTACGAAAATACAAATTTAAAGTTGGATGCTTTCTACCAGAAAAAACCTTAGTTGCCTTATAGAATATTTCCAACTTTTGACAAACAAGAGTAGCCATATGCCAATCATGATCACTAGGCACATCAAATTCAACCTTCTATGTAGACATTTCAACTTATTGAAAACTTCTTTAAAAGGCAAACAAGTGTCAAGCAAATCATATGTGGAGTTCCACCTAGTTTCACAATCAAGACTCACCCTTTTTAGGTTTAAACACATTCAAAAGGCAACAAGCTTTCTCAAACTTTTCAATTCTTTTAGGAGTATACATCCAAAATGTAACACAATCTCGAACTTTGCAAGTAGCTAAAATCAATGACATCTAAACCATCTCTCACAATCAAGATAAGAATGTGAGCACTACACCTCATATGCAAAAAATCTCCACCTAATATTAAAGAACTAGTTTCTAATTTATCCATCAAGACATTCATCATTGCATCATTTGTTGTAGCATTATCAACAACAATAGAAGAGATAAGGTGAATTGAGAAAAACAATCTAATAATACCTTGGCAAGAACCCCTTTGTTATGTAGATATGGAACATAACAAAACCTAAACAAAATTCACACACCAACATGGATTCAAGTTTAAATAAAATTCAAATAAATAATTAACAATTCTCAATAGAAATGAAATTTAAATGAAAGGAAAAGAAATTACCTTAGAGTTCTATTATGTAAAACCCATTCTTCATCGATGAAATGTGATGTCACAGCCATATACCCCCTTTTTTTAGTAGAGGCAGTCCACATGTCAGTTGTACGTTTTTCATCAATCTCAATATCAACATTACCCTCAAATTCCCCATATGATTCATGATTATGATCCTTAGTAGGTTGACTAGAACTACCATCATTTTGACTATCCATTTACTGAACAATACACTGTGATAAATTTACTAATTACTAGTCATCAATTGGAAATTTGGAACATTGGATTTAATGTGATAAAAACAAAATAAATCAACAACTCAACATAAATCAAAAATTACGACTAAACTCAACATAAATCAAAACAACTAAACTCAACATAAATCTACCACTAAACTCAAATAAATTAAAAACTACTCAACATAAAAAATAACTCAATCAAAACAACTAAACTCAACATAAATCTACCACTAAACTCAAATAAATCAAAAACTACTCAACATAAATCAAAAGAGTTGTAGGAAAAAAAAGATATATATCAAAATTAGGGTTTATTACCCTTAAATCCACCGACCGCCTGTGAGGAGGGAGGAGAAGACCCTGTCGCTGTGGCTGTGAGGAGCAAGAAGCGACTGGCTGACTGCGTGTTAATGCTAAGACATTCCGTGGGAGTTGGGAAAGGCCGAAATTGGGGATTTGGGATTAGGGTTTCGTGGAGTGGGAGGCTAGGGCTGGGAGGGAAATGGGAATAGGAGTAGTCTGTAACACCCCGTCCCACAATTATCTGTAATTATTGATGCGGAAGCACACTACGGAACGGTGCATTACGTTGACACAGAAGTAAAGGCGGAAAAAGGAAATAAAATATTATAAAATAATCAACATTATAAACATATGGCTAAACAGTGCACCTAGGAAATTATGTACTAAAAGTTTTTAATTCCAAAATAAAGGAAATGTGAGGCAAAACAACCTCAAATAGGTAAGCAAAATGAGGATTATTTAAAAACTTTTTCTACTAGTTCAAAACACATGCGATACTAAATTAGAACTTCAGAGGCAAGGCTCTAAGCTCACAAAATGTTACCCAACGCCCGATTGACAAATATATAAGTACATCATTCATAATCTTAACCTGAAAATATTAACAACGGTTCACAGTTAGTGAGGAGTAACTAGCAGTCCTTCTAAGGTAATATCTAACATATAATGTAGAAGGATAACTGTGTTCATAGAATGCTACATCAATAATTCAACACATAAATTCATTTTAATCCTTATAATAAAATGTTCTACTGTAAATATGCGCTGCATAACAGTATCCAATGAAATCATATGCAAGAATAACAGTATAAGCTGTAAAATCACACATTAATTATAGCAGAGGAACAAACGCCAGTATTACACGCAATAATACCTCTCAAGCTTTGCCAGGATTACAATCCCTCAGTTAGCGCACTAACAGTGTCTAAGAATGGCCAAACTCCCGCTATTAACATTCCATATCGAGTGCAATAATCGGACGACGACAACCACTTGAGGATATGGTACTCCATACCGAGTACACTAACACACTCCATACCGAGTGTGTGGGGCCCTATAATATCATCATTCCATACCGAATGGTGGTGGCATTTGTCTTACCCATCAACTACAGTCTAAGGGTTTTTCTCTCTATACATGTATCACATATAATAATGACATCATGAAGTATTGGGCAACCAATTCATGCTTCATGCCATCCAGGTGAAATAACTTTCATGCATCATAAGATATCCATAACATATTATATCAAGATAAACATGAAGCATAAATATCCTTAAAAATAAGGTTAACAACCATTTTGCATTAAAAAGGGTGGCTTAGTTTAGTCCCTTCTTTAGTGGATTCGTTCAGATTTTTACCAAAATTTCAAAGGTCATAACTTCCTATTTAGAGCTTCAAATTGAGAAATTTTTGAACCTAAATTGGTTAACTTTTTATAAACTTTACCTTTCATTAAGAAAACATTTACCGATTTTAAGTTCATAACTGGAAAAAACACTAAACATAACAACTTGTCCTAAAAATAGAATTGTTCTGTCTAGTGTATTACGAAGGCCATAACTCAACGTATACAACTCCAATTCAAGTGATTCTTGAGCCTAAATTCAAGTACTTTAAAAGACCTACAAGATTTATTTGAACAGTTTAAGCTAGTTCTGCCCCTAATTAAGTCAAATATGCTAAAACATTAAGATCCTCATTTTTCAACTAATATTCTAAAAACAGAACACTTGCTACTCAACGAAGTGAAGCTACATCATGTTCTTAGGCTCATTAGGAAACCTAAATGAACTTATTTGAATCTGATTTTTTGATATATTTTAGGCCTATATTTAATGTTTCCAAAACATCAAGAAATACGAAATTTGGGTTAGTATATTAGTCTCTAAGTCTAATTCATTAACAATAGGTAAAGCTGACTTTTCAGATTGCATACTCTACAAATCCAATTAAAAAGACGACTTAGAAAATTACCCAAATTATAAAATTTGGACTCAATTAAATTAACATAAGTAGGAGTGTTATGTCCAAAGTTGAGCTTAATTAGAGTAGTGTAACAAGTCCTTTAAGTATGATTAAGTCAGGGCAAGAACATGTTATCTTAACAGAATACATTGCAAACAGGACGTTAATATAAAAATAATTATAAATACTTACAAAAATACCCATATCACGAATTTAACATGTAAGATCAAAAATTTCATTAGGAGTAATATGTAAACAAAAAACGAATCTAAAATAATTTCTTAATTATCCTAAATAGTCTCAACATACTCAGAAGGTCACAGCATGTATCCGGTTTGGTCTTTGCTCAATTTCACCCATTTTTAAGGCATGAGACTTGGATTATATCATTTGTACATACTGTATATGAAAAAAACTAACTTAGAATTAGTGCTAGTTACCTTAGTTAAAATCACCAAAAGGTTGAAGAAACCCCTCGCCAAACACACGTCCAGCCAGGCGTGTGCTGCTGCCTGTTTGATTATGTTCTTTGGTGATCTTATGTGCAAGGTTTGAAGGGATTTCTTGCTTGAGTATGTAGAGTAAAGTTTTCAGAATAGTGGGCAGCCTTTAGCTTCTTTAATTAAGAAGGATGAGAAACTAATTTAAGGGAACAAATGGATGTATGCTGCCAACTCAAAAGAAGAAGCAAGGAGGTGACTTTGCTTAGTCTTGAAGTTCTCTCTTATGTTCATGCCACATACCCTAGCTTAGGTGGATTGGTTCACGTATTGACATGCTTGCTAGTAGGGAAGGCTAATTAAAACATAAGAAGGTCGTTTTGTAGGCTTAAAACACGAGACATGAAGAATTAGAAATTAAAGGATCATAATTGTGTACATTGTTGTACATTTAGGTGCTTGCTTACCTTAGCTAACTTGAAAATAAAAGAAAGTGTAATTATGCCTACATTGCATAATTTTGGACATGAGTGGGGTTAAGAAAGCTCGTTTAGGAATCGAATTAAATTTACTTAGGGGAAAATTTCCTTATAAACTTAAATGTTTCTAAGCTTCTTGTTCTAATTAAAATTAGAACGTTAATGCCTTAGTTTCCAAGGTTATTAACCATAATTATGTGGTACTAGTTTCTTAGGTGTTACAAGTCAGTAACTCACTGGGAGGGAAATGGGTCTTTGGGAAATAAGAATAGCAAGAATGCAAGATTATATTATATATATTAAATATATAAAATCGTATCTTTTATATTTATTATTTTACAAATCTATGTGAGCATTTATGAGTCCCGACTAGAGGTGCTCAATGGGCCGGGCCCCTATTTTGAGCCCTTATCCGGCCCGTTTTTAAGAGGGATTTATAAGGGCCGGGCCGAAAATGGGCAAGAGCTGAAAACAGGCTCTATTATTATTAAAATGAAGCGGGTTGTAAGAGGGCTTAAAATAGGTTGAAAATGGGCCTTTGTAAATTTAAAATGGGCTTTGAAAATCTCCTTTTTTTCCTTTGCATCAGAATTCAGAAACTATTCTTCACTCATTTCCTTTGCATCAACATTTGTGATTAAAACCCTTTTTGTTCCCCAAATTAAAACCTTAATCCAAATCCCTACAAATTGAACAATAATTCTTCACTCATTTACGATTTAAGATTCAATTTGTGATAATCCCTACATAAGTTTGGTAATTTCTCATCCTCTCTCGCTCTCTTTGTCTCAGAAGTCCAAAATTGATGATCAGACAGTCACGGAAGGTGATCTTGTTTGATTATAGTTTGTCTTTAATTCTCAGGTTTTATTTCTGTTATTTGTTGAAATTCATTGCTAAATTATTTCTATATATGTTTTTGTTCTGTCAAATCACTTCCGAATTGAAATTTCAGTTTTAAAAGTATCAATAATCATAATGATGGATTTGTCTCACTCCACCACCATTAGTATATAATCATAATGGTGGATTTGAAGCACTCTACAGGTGCTTGGTGGTGCAACATACTGAAAAACGTTTCTAGGTTATATTCATCATAAGCAAAAAAGTTATTTAAGAAAATTTAAAAAATAAATAAAAATAGAAAAAATTGTATTGTCATTATCGAAGTAAATTATAAAATAGGTCGGGCTGGATTTTAACGACTGGCCCATTTTCAACCCATTTTTTATTTTGCAAGGCCCGGCCTGGTCTGACCGCATGTTTGTTTGAGCCTGTTTCGGCGCATATTCGGCCAATTGAACACCTCTAGTCCCAACTTTTATACAACTACTTGACTCGATTCTTCTCATATCCCAAAGGCCCGCTAATATTGGGATTTCAATTAAAATTTAATATAACCCCTATATGAGGTTCGACTTACACATTAAGCCGGTGAATCTAACTCTTATGGGTTACAAGACTTTGAAAAAGGTATTTTATAAGTACTTTATAGTAGCTAAAATTTAGAATATAATTTTAGATACACTAGTGGAAAAAACCTCATTTGCTGCGGTTTTTTGGCCATAATTTGCTGCGTTTTTAGCCCCAAGCAATAGTGATAGCAGCAAATGGCCTAATTTAAATGCTGCGGTTTAAAACCGCAGCAAAAAAGGGCATTATTTGCTGCGATCAACCCATAACCGCAACAAATAAAGAAGAGTATCTGCTGCGGTCAACACCAAAACCGCAGCAAATAGTTAATACTATTTGCTGCGGTTTTGAGGCTGACCGCAGCAAATAATCTTTATTTGCTGCGGTTATGAGTTGACCGCAGCAAATAGTCGGTATTTTTTTTTCTTTTTTCATTTAATACTAATAATAATCCAATAATAATGTACAATGTAATATAATATTAACAATGATTAATCCAATAATCCAATGATAATCACAAATAATCACCAATAATCTCTTTGTAATAATAAAATCTCAATCGTATATATAATATAATATTAATTATGTACGTACATATATATATATATATATATATATATATATATATATATATATATATATATATATATATATATATATATATATATATATATATATATATATATAATATATATATATATATATATATATATATATATACATATACAAATATATATAT